>NW_008474402.1:0-1274 GCF_000622305.1 Nannospalax galili | reverse complement strand
AAAAAATAATAAATAAATAAAATATTTATTTTAAATCTTATTTTCTCTCACTATGTAATGCATAATCAAAATGGAATTATGTAATACATAATCAAAATGGAATTTAAAAGTTATTGAATATACTTTATATAATAATTAACTCAGATGTATCAATTTTAGTACTTTACATATTTTCAGACCTGTTTAAACTTTGCATACTTTCAAATGGTCCTGATAATCTTTGTACCATGTTTAAAAGGCATTTAGCAGTTTAAAAAACTATTCATGTATTTTTTGTAGTGCTCGGGGTGGAACCTAGGGCCCTGTCCATGTTTGGCAAGCACTCTGGCAATAAGCTATACCACTAGACCTTACTCTCAAACTTTCAATCCTTTTGCCTCAGAGTCCCGAGTATCTGGGTGTACACATCAACTTTCTTTTCATTCTCATTTATTTATTTATTTACATTAGTTGATAATGTTTAGACCTTTCCCTCCCCCAAAAGAATAAAATTATATGCATAAAACTCCCAGTATCAGGAAGACTCAAAAGGCTGTTTTTCATGCTGTTCAAGTGTTATTCCAGACATTAGTGTTACACAATTGTTCCCACCACTGTTTTCTAAGTGCCCGATGTGTGTTGTGGCTGACAACTGCTTTCCTCTGGGTCTGATCAGTTTTACAGTAGACCATTTTAGTTCTTACAGTATCAGTAACAAATGCTTCAACATCATTACCTCTAATCTGTAGCTCTTGCTGCACTGTAGCAAAGGAAGTTTATTTTTCACCGCCACTCCCCAAAACATAAGGAACCTGGTGTTTCTATATTTTGTTCATTTAAGAGGCCACATGAATCAATGAAGTCTTTATTGTTCTGATAAAACTTGACATAAGATGCCAGTTTAGCACTCACAAAAATGGCTAAAAGATCATGAATAATGGGCTGGAGAAATGGCTAAATGGTTAAGAGCATGGGAGCACTGACTGCTCTTGTTGAGGACCTGGGTTTGATGGTTCCCGGCACCCATATGGCAGCTAATAACCATCCGTAACTCCGGTTCCAGGGAATCTGATGCCTTCTTCTGACCTCTGCAGGCATTGCACAACATGAGTGCACTTACACATATGTAGGCAATGCACTTATACATATAAAATTAAAAGACTTGTACAACACACCTGTGGGCATCAACTCGAGCCTGGGAAGTATTGTCCTCTGTGTTACTTCCAAGCAATTCCATTACGGCTTTTGAAGCAGTATGACTTTTCTGACAATTCACACGCACCTCATAAAGTAGT
>NW_008474401.1:0-1274 GCF_000622305.1 Nannospalax galili | reverse complement strand
ACTTGCTCAGGCTCTGCCTTCTGCTTCTGTCTGTTTTGTTACTGACTGATAGGCTTTCGGAATCAGCTCCTATTTGACCTCAGAGCTACCTCAACACTTTGATGGGAAACAATGCTGTCAGCAGAGGTGATCACTCTGAGAGAAATGGTGATGTCTCCTCCAAATACAGATGCTCAGCAGAACTGAGGAGTTTCTTTCCAGACATATCCTGCTAGGGCAGGAGTACCAGTGCTCAAGGCTCTGTGTGGAATCACACCCAGAGAACACTTAAATGCTGAGCCCTTTGCATGGGAGTCTACACTGCTGTTGTAAACCAAGATATGCTTCAAATTTAATCAAAAAGTTATGTGTCCTAATAGTCGATGTTTCATATCAAAAGAAAAGTCATGCCAAGAAAATAACAAAATTATAGCAAAGACTCTTATGCACTAAAACCAACTCCCAAACATCAACATTGAATCATCTATTTAAGGGGACTATTTGGAGAAACTTTTGGAATCCATGGTAGATCTACTGTTCCCATGGCACTATTACCATTGTGAATTCTCCTGTAATCCTCAGGTGCAGAAAGAATCTAAATGTAGGGTAAGGTATAACACAATGAGATATTATCTATCCTAGAATATTGTTTTCCTACCCAGCACCAGAGGGATTTAGAGGATGAAGAGGAAAGAGGATCAGATGACATAAATATTTCCAGAATGGGGGCCGATGAGATGCTCAGTGGGTAGAAAACACCTTCCACACACCCTGGTGACCTAAGTTCCATCACCAGAAGCCAAATAAAGGTTGAAGGGGAGAACCAACTCCACAAAATTGTCCTCTGACCTCCACATGCATGCCACGGCATGCCTCCTCCCAACACACACAAACACACAGAGAGAAGGGGAGCATGCACACGAATAATTAATAAAAAATTAAAAATTACTTCCTGAATGATAAGTGCACTCACTGGTGGGCTCCAGTCTGAGAACACAGGTACTTGTGGAATAGACCCGATTCTGTGGCTCTCTGAAGTGTGACTGATGGGTGTGGATCCTCAATTCAAAGATCACACTTTGCATGACCCCAAAGAAGATACTTTACTTTTGCTGCCTTGGCTGCACTGATCTTAATTGTCTTGAATTTCAGGAAGGCAGGCAGGAGCAGATAAAAGCCCTGTCCTGAGAGAGCTGAAGGAAGATGGCGGCAGGGAGACTAGTCTTAGTCCAGACTGTTTCTAGCACAGAGCACATTCATGGAACAAAGGAAATGACTGTTGGTTTTTTAAAGAA
>NW_008474400.1:0-1274 GCF_000622305.1 Nannospalax galili | reverse complement strand
AATTCTAGTAGTGTTTGTGGTCGGAAGTAAGACAGAGGTCACACCTAAGGCAGAGCTTATACCACGGGTAAATTGTTAACTGTAAAGTAAATTACCCTGTAGTTAGTTTAACATTGTTTTAACTGTATTCTAATAGAACGAAGGCAATGTTGAACAAAGAACCCATAAAATAAAATGATTCAGACCAACCTTTTATTGCACCCACAATATTTTGGTCTAGTCCTTTCCGGTTGTCATTGAGTCCTCTTTTTCTCTTCCCATTTGGTAAGGAGTTAGCCAAAGTCTTGTCATCAAAAAATGCACACACCAGTTTTCTAAACAGAAGGCTTCCTGAGCAAGTATAGTTTGACAATATAGAATCCAGCTGAGATTTAGGCATAAATACATCGAAGCCTTCAGCAAGTTGCACTTCTGGCTACCAAAAGAACAGAAATATTTGATTAAAAGCAAGGGATGAAGCATTTTACTCTGGGCATATGTGCAACCAAAATATCAGTGGCTAATGCAATATTCATATGGCCTTAGCTTTGTGTGCAATAATTTGCAATATATAAAATCAATAACTAGTTATCATACACAAAATGAGATGCTCTAAATCCAATATATTGAGTCTTATCCAAAACCATGGAGAAGAACACACTGAAAACACATTCCTATTCATACAAATAGTTCAGAAAAGGCTGGATAATCACACAATCATACCATTCTACAGCTAAGGAGGCATGTGCCTTCTAAATGCAACATCATTTTGTAAATGCAACAACTAAGGCCACAAAAGGTCATACCAAAAATGACTTCAAAACAATTCAGATATACTTAATGCAATACTGTTTACAGTGCAGTATTGTACGTATGTATGTATGTCTCATACATTAAATAATTTCTGTCACCAAAGGTGACAAATACAGGGCTACTACACAGGTCCCTGCTCTTTCTATCAGACACGGTACTGTTTACCCCAATGAAAACTTACATAAATAATGCAAAATAAATAAAAATGGTGACAAGTCCCCTAGGCAGTTTCAATTCACTCCCCATCCCTGCTTATGGAGTTATGTCGCAAAACACCCTGGCAAACCACTGCACTGGCCACACTGCTTCTCAGGAGCAGGGACTTCCTGAAGTCCTACAAGGCACCTTTCATTTTGCTGTGGACATCTGTAACTTGCCTTTTCACTTTCACTCCTGTGCACATCATTTCCTTTCTGGAGCTTTTTCTAATTCCTTCCTGCCCATGGTGGCAACCATGTACTCTGCTACTGCTGATCATCTAA
>NW_008474399.1:0-1274 GCF_000622305.1 Nannospalax galili | reverse complement strand
CCTGCCTCTGCCTCCCGCTGGCTGGGATTAAAGGCCCACGCCACCACACCTGGCTTGAATGTTGTTTTATCAGGTATCACCATCTTGTTTTACGAGACTGGTTCTCTCTTTTCCAGATTAGGCTGTGCTGGCTGTCCAGTGTACCCCAGGGATCTGCCTGTCTCTGAGTCCCCAGTACCGGGATCACAAGTGTGTGCTAACAGTTCCAGCTTTCTTTCTATGGGTTGTGAGACTAGAACTCAGGTTTTTGTACTTGCAAGGCAAGCAAGTTACTGAGCAGTATCCTTGATTTTAACTTTCCCACTTGTTTGCATTGAAAATAATATCTAACTCTTTAAAGTAGATACTGATTTTTGTTGTGGTTGGTCTGGCTGCATCCAAGGGAGGAACAGCCTACAATACATCGATCTCTACATGTGGTTGGTGGAACCCACAAACATCCTTACCATGCTAAAAATATAATAGAGTGAAATCTGGGATTTGTGCTTGCAAGAGCACACACTCAGGGTCCCTCTCCACTGGCATGAAGGGAAACCTTTCAGATGGGACAGAGAGAGCACAGTGCACAAGAATTTTTCAACCAACCATAAATCTTAATTGGAAATTTAAAGTACTTGAAGCAAGAGAAAAGTAACAGAAAAAGAAGTCAAACTAATATAATCAAGCCGTAATTCCTGCTAGTCACCAGCGAAGATATTTAGCTTTTCTTCAAGGGAATAATCCTGCCTAGGGTTTCCTGGAGACCAGATGGGACATTAGATTAGCTATTTTCTTTCCAAAATAGCTTGTGTTTTTGTCATTATAATGTAACATTTACAGAAAACTGTCAATATTCAGGCCTTCTGCTGGGCACAGCCCTGTATGAAACAGTTTTATTTTTAAAGAGACAAAGATAGACTGAAGACAGGAGAAGAGCAAGTCTCCAGTCCATTAAAGGTTAGAGAGAAATCAGAACAGGAGAGGGCAGGAGAGACAGACATGACATATGGAAGCCAAGTGAGTAATAAAACATCTGAAACTCCAGCCACGAGACCCTGAGAAAAATGAGCAAAATTTGAGCCGATTACAATAACACTTCATTAATATAACAACTTCTGGGACTCCCATGCTCCCCAGAATCAAATCTCCAGATAGCTAAGGCTTATAGAATTGCCAGATCAATTTTGTCTTTAGCAATTTTTGCTGGATCTAGCCAGAAATGCTCTGCATAGTTCTCTGTCATTCATAGAAAAAGCTGATTAGCCATATTGCAGTTCTTAATTGACAATTCAGAG
>NW_008474398.1:0-1273 GCF_000622305.1 Nannospalax galili | reverse complement strand
AAAAAAAAAAGATTTTTCGCCAGGCATTAGTGGCATATGTCTTTAATCCCAGCACTTGAGAGATAGAGGCAGGTGGATCTCTGTGAGAGTGAGGCCAGCCTGGTCTACAAAGCAAGTTCCAGGCCAGCTAAGGCTACAGAGATACCCTTTGTTTAGACAGGGTCTAAACAAACATAAACCCAAATGAAAAAGATTCTTCTGTATATTTGGTAGCAGTCCATTATCAGATCTCTGAAATTTTCTCCTAGTCTGTGACTTAACATCTGATTCTTTTAACAGTGTCTTTTATACAGTAGAACTATTTTTTTAAGTTTTAGTGAAGGCCAGCTTAATTAATTTTTAGGTTATGCCTGTTATTTTAAAAAAGCCATTTCCGTGGCCAAGACCACCACATTTATTCCTGTGTTATCTCCTGGAATGTACGGTTTTGTGTATTGTATTTAGGTCTATGATCCAATTTAAGTTTCTACATACCATTTCCTTTTTCTATATAAAGTGCCCACATTGCTAGGCAGAGCTCTCTGCACCTCTGCTTGTTCAGGGTGCTGCCCAGTTCATAGATCACACACAAGAAATTTTTATTCATTTGAGAACTTCATACAGTGTATTTCTACCATATTTCCTCTCCCCAACTACTCCCAGATCCACCTCCAGCTGTCTTATCTACCCAACTTCATGTTCTTTTTTTCCTCCACTGAGTCCAGTCTTTGTTGCCTAGGTTCCATGTCCAAGAGTTTGTTGTTGTTGTTATTTTAAACTCAAAAGTCTGCCCAATTTAATTTACCCAAAGTTTTTCTTAAGCTGTCTGAAGAAAACCTCTCTTACCCTATCCCACATACATGCATCTTCCCTCTACAGACACGATTGCTGATAATTTTCCTGATACCCTATGTAATAGAGAATATATTTATTCTACTTAAAAGTGACCTGGTGGTTAGAAAACTATTGGTATTTGACTTTCTGGTATTTTCCTTAAATGAAAGCAGATACAAGAAGACTCTTCATGAGGAAGTCAGAAATAAGTATGCATTGAGCTTTACCTCCCAGGTCAGTGAGACTAGAAAACAGAAACAGTAGAGACTGATTTTAGGAGGGCTTCCTCTAAAAGGAAACCTAACCTGGGCATTGGGGCATCTGGGTTTATGGCAATCTTGACCGAATGGGGAGTTGGAGAAGACAAGGTTAAGAAGAGAAAGAAGTAAACCAAGAAATTAACATTTGGTGGAATGTAGGGGTAAAGTGGGACCACTGATACCCACTATTTTACTCTCAA
>NW_008474397.1:0-1270 GCF_000622305.1 Nannospalax galili | reverse complement strand
TTGGTATCTACTCCCCATTCCTACCCCATGCAAACCACTGATCTGTATATTCTTCTGAATGAACATTTTATATAATTCTGCAATATGTGGTGGCTTGTCCCTGGTTTCTTTTGAAGAGCATCATTTTTTGGAGATTCATCCATGTGTTAGCAGGTATTGGTACTTGGCTTAGTGTCCCAGGTATCCTCCAGTGCCACCTGCCATACGGTCCATTGGGGCCTGATGAAGCTCCCGTGGAAACAAGATGTCCTTGAAGAATATGGGCAGCAACAGCCTCTGGCAGGTCATTGGTGTCCAGTCATGGCAGTAGGGCTTTGAGGAGATAGACAGCTAGCTTGCCTTTCAGCCAGGCACTGAAACATTTCAGGTAGGCTAGAAGTGTCCACTTTTCCCTCCCCAGTGCTGTCTCTTGTCACTCCCCAAAGACAGCTGAGATGGTGAATTTGGTGGACATTCTTCCAAACGTTTGTGCCAAAGATTCATGTGACTGTGTATATGTATGTTTATGTATATGGCCATATAATGTATGTAATATGGTTTGGTTTCTCAAAATAGAAATCATTGACATTGTATGACCTATCTCAACTGTGTTTTTGAGATCCATCCATGTAGAGATAGTATCTATGGAAACAGAATAGCTTGATTATGCTAGCTATATAATACTCCATTGTATGGCATTGCTACAGTTTGCCTTATCTCTTATTGGGACATAATGTTTCTGCTCCCATCTAATTAAGGCGTGTGGTGACTAATATTGGCTGTCAACTTGGATTGTGATACACCTGGGAGATTCATAAATTACACCTCAGAGTGTTTGCTAGAGAAGAGAGAAAGTTCATTCATAAGTCTTTGACCTAATCAATGGTCTAATCTATCACAGGATTAAAAAATTGGAATATCCTGTAGGGAGGTGGTAGAACTGTGGAAGGTGGGGCCCAGGTGGAGGGAGTCACTGGGGTGTGCCTTTGAAGGGTATAGCTTGGCCCTGGCCCCTTCCTGTTATCCCTCTGCTGGCTGTCTGTCGGAGGTGAGGTGCTTTGCTCTACTACGTGCTCTTTGTGGCCATGTTCTGCCCCATCATAAGCACAGAGTAGTAGAGCCTAGTGACTGGACTGAAGCCTTGGAAACCACGAGCCAAAATAAATCTTCCCTTGTTTTAAATTGTTCCTTTAATCCCAGCACTCGGGAGGCAGAGTCAGCAGATCTCTGTGAATTCAAAGACAGCCTGGTCTACATAGTGAGTTCCAGGCCAGCTGGAGCTACAGGGAGA
>NW_008474396.1:0-1274 GCF_000622305.1 Nannospalax galili | reverse complement strand
GCCACCACGCCCAGCTTTGTCATTATTTCTTAAATGAAACACTGCACCTATTCAGGTAGCAGTTATATTGTACTAGGTTTAAGTATTCCAGACATTATTTAAAATATAAAGGATGGTATGCATGGGTCAAATGCAAGTACTCCACCAGTTAATATATTTGATTAATATATTTGAGCATACTTGGATTTTGATATCTCAAATGGGTCATGGAATCAATCCCCAAGGCTGCTAAGGAATGAATATCAAGGTATTTACTAATATTAGCGTTATCATACCAATGCAATTTACTATCGGCAATGACCTATACAGTCCTCAAAACTGAAGTACAAAAATCTAGAGCTCAGTCTCCTACAATTTCAGAATTAGAGAGAAAAGTCCTTTAGTACCACAGGTAGAAATTCTTCAGAAAACCTGATGAGGCATGCAATAAGGGAAAAGAACTCACTATTGTCAAAGCAGTCTACTGTCAGAAATACATAATGCTACTCCCTTCACAAGAGAAGGCATTCTCTGTTTGTCTTAGCCATCACCGTGCACACACCTGAGTCCCAGTGCTTTCAACTTCTTTCTTCCCGTATCTTAACCTAAAGACGTTTGGTTACTGCTTCTCCACTCTATCACCAGTTTCCTTCAGTTTCCCTA
This sequence comes from Nannospalax galili, assembly GCF_000622305.1. NCBI lineage: Eukaryota > Metazoa > Chordata > Mammalia > Rodentia > Spalacidae > Nannospalax > Nannospalax galili. The sequence goes on along the minus strand of NW_008474396.1, from coordinate 632 downwards.
AGCATGAAAAAAAGTCCATTTCATTTTTCAATGTATATTTGTTTTACAAACTGATTGTTACAAGGAAAAGCGAATAAAGGTATAAACGAAAAGTTTCTATGTTTTAGTGGAAATTGTCTCTGTTTTTATGGAAATTGGAAGTCTTTTTATATTTTAAATCCCGATGGGTATGTCATTAATGTCCCTGTTCTGATGTGTAGATTTTATACTAATTCCTCACTTACCTATTACCCACAGCACAAGAATCCAGTAGTATGAACAAGACTGGCCTCAGCATCTGAGCTCCTCCATCATCCTTCCTGAGGCTCCTTGATAACCCAAGTAGATTTCCCTCTCACACCTCGAACAAGTTTGACGGTACTGAAAATACCTTAACCACCAAGAAAAGTAACTGTTGGTAAGAAGAAATATTTCTTTCAGAAAAAGAAGAGAGAGACAAGACTGACTTAGAACACCTTGCTTTGGGGATTCCTATGGCCCATTCTCATTTGGAAAGCACTGTCATGGCATTCCTAGGAGCATGTTAATTATACAAACACAGCTAAACCTAAAACTAATATAGGATCTGTAGCTTCGATTCAACTCCCATTCAAAACTGTGCTCGTGGAGCTATGATTCTTTTATATATATAT
>NW_008474395.1:0-1274 GCF_000622305.1 Nannospalax galili | reverse complement strand
GGGGGGGTAGACTTGTAGAACTCACCCCGCCCCCATCTGCCAGGTTGCTCCACTGGCTGCAACCAAAAGAAATCAAGGAATAAGCCCACCAGTCACAGATCCCATCATAGAGGGGTGGAATGTGAGCAGAGACCAGGGTGGTGGTGTGTGTGTGGGGGGGCAACTCACCAGAGATGAGGTTGGCCATGGTGTTGGTAGGCACAAACAGAGCCCGCTCCACCCCGAGCAACTCAGAAGCCTTTTCCTGCAGTTCTGGGAAAGGGGGAGAGGAGGATGGGGCAGGACTGTCTATCAATTACTCAGAGCCACTCTGCCCTGCTTGTACATCACCAGGCACAGTTCAAAGTGCATGTGTTACTGGGTGTGGTGATACACACCTGTAATCCCAGTACTCTGTTGAGATGGGAGGACCACCTTGAGTTTGGGGCCAGCCTGGGATACACAGCAAGACCTTGTGTAACTCTCTCCCTTCAAAAAAGTACCTTTGTTCAGAGAAGAGCCCTTGGGCCCGTGCGTGGGGCTGAAGCCCATCTGCCAGCTGTGTAGTCTGTGGTCTTAGTAACCACGGTTCAGGTCCAGAGGCCCCTCTTGTCGATCCTTTGACATCACCTCCTCCCCAACCCCAGGTCACTGAAACTCTCTTGCGGCTTGAACCCCACTTCCTGCCCAGACCTCACACCTGTTTTTCTTCCTTTCCCATCAGTGTCAGCAGGTGAGGCCCTGCGGTTTCCTAGCTGACTTCCTCTCCACATTGCCTTGGGAGGGGAGACTCTGGGGAGCTGGCCTCTCTGGGGAGCTGACAGGGCATAAAGGGTGCAGCTGGAGGGTGAGTGAAAGGCCCCCTTAAAGCCCACAGCGCCTGTCTTTTCTGACTGTGGCAGGGTATGTGAGGCAGAAGTGATCTGACCTCTGTCCTCAAGACAGCGGAGTCTCCACCCTACACCTGCCTCACCTTTCTCGGAGTTGGCACCCCCTTTCCTGCCCCCAGTGCTGCGCTGCACCCTTAGCAGGGGCTCCGCTCTCCTCTTCCCAGCTCTCTGGTTCACAAGACATCCTCCTCAGTCCTGGGTGAAGGCCAGCATGTCCCCCAGCTTTGATGTGGTGACCTGTTTACACCCTGCTGAGCAGTGGCTGAGTCTTTGAAGTTCCTGGTAACAGCTTGTGTCAACTAGACTGATGTGGATCAGCTCCAATCACCCCTAGACTCACAGACAGGCCCTGAGGGGTCAAATGGCTCATCCCTAGACCAGCAGATGCTGCACAGATACCAGCAG
>NW_008474394.1:0-1273 GCF_000622305.1 Nannospalax galili | reverse complement strand
AAAACCACAATTACATCATGCCAGGGGCAAAGTCAATAACCATAGTTACATCAGATCCCATGGTTACACCAGACCAGGGGCAGGTGAGTAAACAAAGAGTTTTTCAGTTAACAAAATGTTTTTAAGTTTTGGTCAGGAAAAACAAGTTTCTCAGAACTGCAGAAACAATGGGCTTTCAGGATCTACATGTATAGCTGGATGAGAGGATGTCTACTTGGCTGAATGTAAGTTTCCCAGTACAGTAGAAACAATATACAGCCTGTATGAGACAAGGTCATCTAACTCAGTCAGTACAGGGTGAGCGGAGGGGTTGACTGGGGAGAAGCATAGGGTGAGCAAAAAGTCAGCTAGAACAAAATGGAGTCGATTTGGACATTTCACCTGTTGTGCAATCAGTTTAATTAAATCGACCTAGACTTTAGGAACACAATGTAAACCATCTTACTCTGCCTTGGACTCTTCTTGTAGTCAACTTTTACAAGGTAAGCTAAACAAATGGCTTTAATCTTAGATTATGTTCCTCTTTTTCCCTCATGATCCTGCCTTACCCTTGGCCAAAAATAATGTATGTGTGTGTATGTTGTAAAAATATCATTGCTGAAAACAATAACATCAAAGCAATGAATTATTCACAGTTTATGTTGCAAACAACAGATGGGATTAGACTGATAGCAGCTGTTTGTGGTTTTGTGTGCTGTTCTGGGTCAGTGAGTCCAGAAAAGGAAAATTCTTTTCAGAAAAAACAAAGTTTCTCAATCCTTTTCCATATCATGCTGGATGTTTTGCTTAAATAAAGAGAGTACTCTTTGTTTGCAGAACTGTTCTGAGAGCAGGTTGGGCTCACTCTGGGTATAAAGTCCCTGTGACTTCATGAATCAGGCTGACTTTGTTCAGGCATTGCTGCACTGCGGCCTCACCACAGCATGCCAAATATCTCACATGTTCCATACACACATTTTTAGAACTTATCGTTCTTAGTAAATACACTAATTCCTCCAATTCCTCCTCCTTTTCCTGTCTTTCCAGGATTTTCTTTATTGGTGAGGTTTTCAACTGTGCTTTTGTTTGGTTTTATTTTGTTGCTTTGAGACAGGGTCACCTGGAGCCCCAGCTAGCCTGGAATGCAGTATGTAGTTCAGGCTGGCCTTGATCTTATAGAGATCCACCTGCCTGTGCCTCCTGAGGGCTAGAATTAAAGGCAGTGCCACCTCCCCTGGTGTTGACATTTATTTTGTTATTTCTATTTACTTATATATGTATTTGTTAATCAATC
>NW_008474393.1:0-1273 GCF_000622305.1 Nannospalax galili | reverse complement strand
AAAAAAAACTAGCAAGCCCATCGACGCATGTGCTGTGTGCCTCCTTTGAGCCTGCTGGAGTTCATCTTCCATGATAGCATCGAGATGAGACATGAAAGCCCTTTTCCTTTTATTTAGTTAATTATTAATGGGTTATTAATTTTAAATTTAATTTTTAAAATATTTTATTTATTATTTTTATTTTATGTGTGAGTATATTGTCTGCATGCATGTAAGTGCACCTGGGTAGTGCAATGCCTGCAGAGGTCAGAAGAAGGGGTTGGATTTCCCTGGAACTGGAGTTATGAACAGTTGTTAGCCTCCATGTGAGTGCTGGGAATCGAAGTCAGGTCCTCAGCCAGTGCTCTTAACCGCTGAGCCATTTCTCCAGTCCCATAGACTTAATTTATCACACAGTTTTAGTTTAAAGAAAAACTGAGTGGAAATTTTCAAGTTCCTGCACATGACCTCTCCCTTCTTCCCTGCCTGGAGCTAGTTTCTTCAGGTGTTAACCTCTTGCCTTAGTATCCAAGTTGGTTACAGATGTTGAGTCATATTGATACACTGTTAGTTCATATAGTTTACATCAGGGTGAACTCTTGATGTTGTACATTGTATTGTTCTGACTGATGTATAAGGTATTTGTGCAACTGTTTAATATCAGACAGGCGAAAATCCCTGTGCTCCCTCTAATCATCCTGCTTCTCTTCCTCAAAATATTGGTTGTCCTTAACTTTTTACTCCACATATTTATTATAACCCTTGCCTACTGTATATATACTATATTGTGATAATATAAAACCACTAACCTAGCTAGGCCTTGTGGTGCATAGCTTTAATCCCAGTACTTGAGTAACAGAGGGAGGCAGATCTCTTTGAGTCCAAAAGTAGTCTAGTTGAAACAGCCAGCCAGTTGACATAGCCTTCTCGGACAGCAAGGGTTATGTAGTGAGACCCTGTCCCCCTCCAAAAAAAGTTCTCTGCCAGAACCCCATGGCTTTTGCGTGACCCCTATGCCCTCCAGTTGCACCCCTCAGAGCCCTTCCCTGAATCCTGCCAGTGAAAGACCCCTCCCTCCACTGCCACTGAGACCCTGTGGCCCACATATCACTCTCAGCTTCCGGGTTCTCCCTCCTTCAGTCAGTGTCCCCACTGTCTGCACCACCGTGAAGACGATGACTGGGATGACATGGACCCAGTGAAACCCCCCCAAAACCACCCAATGGGTTCCCATCAGAGTCCTTCCCCAAGCCCCACTGTCAGTGACCAGTCCCCCCCATGACACCACCACTGG
>NW_008474392.1:0-1273 GCF_000622305.1 Nannospalax galili | reverse complement strand
TGATTATTACTAGTCATGGTCGGTTGCACTCGAATCCTTGACACGTGAGTTTTGGAATAGAATTGTACAAACAATATAGTCAGGGAAGCAGTGTTAGGAGAACATGTTTACAGAGCATCACCTGCATTTCTTCTTACTTTCTAAGCATGTGCAATCAGATGATCTTCACTGTACCTCAAGAAGAGGATTGAAACAGTGAACAAGGTGTGGAAAACTGCCTGCATACAATGGGTGTTCATCCAGGTCTGGTAGCATATACCTTTAATCCGAGCTACTTAGGAAGTTGAAGTAAGAGGATCACTATGCTAACCAACCTGGACAACATAGCAAGAATTTATCTCACAAACATAAGAAAAAAATAGGTATTCAGTAAATGTTCCCTATTGACATTGCATACTTCTATATTGTGGAGGGCAAGAGGCAAAGACCAGAAGATATAGAGCCAATTCTGTACATTGCATGGGCGAGAAGCTTGGTACTATTTCCCACTCCCCAGAGCCAGGTAGGATAAATCAATGATCATCAGGTAGGACATCTGTGCAAAGCAGGATGAAAGCATCATGATGGCCATCAGAAGTGGACAAGTGTGGTAAGATGATTATAGGTTTGGCACAACACTCTGACAAGCTGTCCTGGACACATAAGATGGTGCATTAGGAGCGATCTAGTATGGCACTGAAGAAAAGCACATTAAACACATCCACACAAACATTGATTTAAAGTTGAGCATATATTTTGGTGTACATCACATCTTTCCAAATATCTCAATAGACAGGGCACGTTTTCCACAGTTACCATATTAGAATCATGAGCCCAGAATTCACAAACTAAATGTAGTCATCAGAAGTGGTCCCATTGAAAAGCTAATTTCCAGAACGTCAAGAGCAAAGAGAATTCCAATCTTCCGTTGTAATGTTTTAGGCATTTGTCAAGAGCATGACAATTTGCTGAAGTTTAAGGCCCACAGCCTTGTGCAGAGTGGATGGAAAATACTAGCCAGGGATCATCTTTGGTTTTAAGTCAACTAGCTTCAGAAACTATCATAATTTGTGGTATTTCTTTTGCTCTCAGAAATATGTATTGCATAGACAGGCCTTCCATGCTGTGTGTTCCCATCTCTTCTTTCCCGCTTTATGTTCATAATGTGAGGAACTCTGAGTTCAGAGAAAGACTGAATTAGCAGAAGCAAAGTAGGACCTCCATGTCAAAGCCAACACCCCAGAGTAGCCTCTTATTTTCATGTTTTGTGGAACATCCTAGTCTCACATTCATG
>NW_008474391.1:0-1273 GCF_000622305.1 Nannospalax galili | reverse complement strand
ATGTATTTTTGAAAATGAAAACAGCAGAATCCACTTTCATTTGGCGAAGTATGTATTAAAAGATAAATATCTCAATTAGCATGTTTGGTTTATCATGGATGCTTTATGGCATGGAATTTTATCTAATTCATACTTGCATTGCCAGCAACATTTTACTACCAGGAATTCATTCAATCAACAATGGCTTGGTTAATAATGACTATGTCAGAGACTTGGTTATTTGGGATAGAGATACCAAAAACCAATAATCTTTGATGTAATGAGTTTCCAGTTTATTAAGACAAAAATATATTTTATGATTGGCTCTTTAGAAAGAATGATTGACATGAGGGTTCATGTGATAGTGATATTGTGGAGGAATTGGTGTTAGGAAAACCTGATAATGGACAAAAAAGCAAGAGATGATCTGGAAGAAGGTGGGTAAGCATATGAGTTCAGAATGTTCCCTTCTACCTCAAACTGCAAAGGGACTCTGTAGTATAAATTAGACTTTAAAATCTATCCTAACCAAAAGGACAAAGTAGGGGTTTCATATTCCACAGTAATCATCTCTTGGCAAAAGTTTATGATTTGAACAGGCATTTGATTTTAAATACCCTTGACAGCAAAGGGACCCCTTAGCCCACACACCTTCTTGGAGTAATAAAGCATTCAGGAAAGGTACTTGTAGGAAGGGTCAAGGTTCTTGGACTATTGGGTAAGCACAAATTATCTGCTACATGGCTGTAGCACGTGATGAGAACTCCCAGAGAGTACTCAGGGTGCTATGGCAACAAAGAGGATGTCATGGGAAAGGGAAAGCTTTCTAATAAAATGATTTGTGGAAGATCAGAGGACAGCAGTCGGATACTAAGTGAAGAAAAGGAGAACTTTGAAGTTAAGCTTATCACTGTATTAAAAATAAAAGAAAAACGCAATCACTTTCTTTTGTAAACTTTTAACAAAGTAAAATCCTGTTACTGATGTTTGGAGCCACATGGTTAGTTTCTCCATTATGCTTTAAAATTAAACCCTTCCACCGTGTAATCCATGAAAACCCCCAGCAGTTTGTATTTGTGAATTTGCCCCAAATTGTACCCTCTTCTGTCATCTATGATGCATGTTCCACATGTGAATAATGTTCTTATGTTTGTATTGTTTTGGGGAAACCTTGAGCCAGAACTCATGAGAAGGCATCTCACATTTGGCACTGGGAAATCTGCTTGATAAACAATGGCTTCTAGGAGTAACACTTTCAGCCTTACAGGAGATCTCCTTTTTAACTAATTTTTTT
>NW_008474390.1:0-1273 GCF_000622305.1 Nannospalax galili | reverse complement strand
TATCTATCTATCTATCTATCTATCATCTATCTATCTAATCTATCTTCTATCTATCTACTTATCTATGCATGCCTATAGTGTCCATATGGCATTTGTCCCCAAATGTTCATTAGGGTGTGTCCACACTAAACTCTTGGGCCCACCAAGAGTTCCATCCCTCTAAAACACTGTTTCATACAAACCAAACAAAATCCCAGTAAGGACATGGGGAAGTGAGTAAGAAATTCCAACACAAATTAAGGATATTTTCATGACTATTGTTTTTGAATTTTACAACAAAACTTAGTCATATTTAGATCCTCTCCCTTACTGCAACCCTCATAGCCCCCAGCCAGATTTCATGCATCTCTCATGTATATTATTATCAAGTCATGTTTGGGTCCCCAAAAGTCCCCCTGTGTGAGTTCATTCACTGGAGCCTAGTCAGGCTATCTAACACAATTATCTTAGAGAAGACCAACTTCCCCTCACCCAGCAGTGATCATTGGCCAGTTGTTCCTGAGCTAAGGTTGCAGGTTCTTATCAATTGCCCCACTTCTACAATGGGTTTTTGTCTGATTTGAGTTTCATGTGTCATGTGTATGCTGTTACCATTACTGTATGTTCATATGAGAGAATTCCCAGCAGCCTGGAAAACTCTGTTTCCTTGTGGTCATCCATGAACCCTGGCTCTACCAGTCTTTCATACCTCTTCTACAATGGTCCCTGAGCTCTGGACTTCAGAGGTTTAATATAGGACATGGACACTGACAGTCACTTTTCTATATTCTCATATTTTGTCCAGTTATGGCTTTCTCTGTTAATCATTATGTGTTGTATGAGGAAGCTGGCAAAAGTTGAGAGATGCCTTAATATTCTCTCTGTCTCCATTCTCCTGTGTTCCCTGAGTCTTAATTCTAAAGGTTTCAATGTAGATGTGTCACTTATGGCTGCAGATGTGTCAATTATGACTGCAGATCTCTCAGACACTTACTCTCCATGATTGACCAGTTGTGGAACTCTGTAATAGTCTCCTTCTGATGCTAAAAGAAACTTTTTTGATCAGTAGTGAGAGGCATACTTGTATATACATGTAAAGATACAGATTTAGTATAGACTAAGAAATTAATATTTGTCAAGGGATGAGAAAGGTGTCTTTCTCTAAGATCTATGACCTCTCCTGTCATGTGTGTCTGGCTGGGTTTACAGTACCACACATGAGATCCCTCCCACTGAGCAGACTTTAAATCCTATTAGATAGCTGTTAATTTCACCCTAGATAAAAGTGCCACTA
>NW_008474389.1:0-1265 GCF_000622305.1 Nannospalax galili | reverse complement strand
CAGCCTAGGCCCTGGCCTCGACCCTCGGCAGTGTACACACAAAAGTGCAGTTGTATTCTTACATTTAACTCATTTAACATAAAGGCAGTAAAAGCAGTCAGTCCTCCAAGCCCGTCCCCCTCCTCCCCTCCATCCCAGGACACCTGAGGGTGTATAAGTCCTGCCGTTCTTTGTTTTCCCAGGATGAAATGTTCTGGGAAAATCTGTTCTGAACAGTAAAGCAGCTGAAAGAAAGTGATACATGGGAGGGTTAACGATGAAACACCGACCGGCTGGGTATGTGCTGTTCCGATCCCAGGATCCCTGAGCTAATCCAGTTCTCATTCCTCCAGAGACTCCCCTCACCCAGCTGCACCCCCTGCTGGCTCCATCCTGGACAACCTCCCTGGCAAACACGAGGCTCCAGTTCCGTGATGTCCACCGTGGCTACATGCTCATTCCCAGGTCACCCCCCATCACAGTGAGTAAACACGTGGCTACCTAGCTGGCTGCACTGCACTCCCATCAGACCCACTCCCACATCTGTTTCTCAAGTTCACTAATCTGACTGTGATGATAATAATCAGGAAAGTCAACAGATGTGAAAACACCTTGTCAGTCAGGGACTGTGCCTCTCATGCATCATTTCAGGGAATTTATTCTGTATTTATGAAGCCACATGGCTACAATGAGCCACACAGTCAGATAAGCACAGGACAGAGATAAACAGGACATGAATGCTAACTACCTCACCAAATAGGCATGCAGGAAGCTGGCACCCAGGGAGCTGGGTGACTTATCTCAGGTCCCACAGCCGAGTGGTAACAGTCATAGTGTGAAGCTCCAGTTTCTGACTCCATGCTGTTTTCCTAAGGGGTCCCCCAATGAGTTCAGCCCACTTTTGCACCCACAATGCCTAAGTCACACCCAAACTAGACAAATTCAGATACCTACGTAGCCTGTCCGCCAGACAGTCTCAATCTCCATTTCTGTAGAACCCTCTCAGTTCCTAGTCTCTTAGTTATGAAACTCTGGCCCTCAGACTCTACAACTCTGAAAGCTCAGAGTCTCCAATAAAAACAATATTTAATTATTCCTTATCTAAATGAAGCATCTGAAAGCTAACTCATGGATAAGCACCTGTCCATATGGCCCCCAGCAGAGCATCTCATCTCCACTAGTCAAACAGACCGGTATTCCATATGAAATGAACAGATTTCATTTTGCATATACACATGCATGTATGTGTACACACACACACACACACACACACACACACACACACA
>NW_008474388.1:0-1273 GCF_000622305.1 Nannospalax galili | reverse complement strand
AGGGATCTGTCCACCACCTTCACATACCCTTTTATACTTGTCCCTCTACTTCACCCTCCCTCTACTCCCCACTCTTTCCCTAATTCGGCAGGGAATACATCCTCCTGCCATAGTTAGGCAGTCAAGGGGGAAGGACAGCTGCTAAGGAGCCTCCCAAGACTCCCTTTCTGCTTCTTTCCCTGTCTATACTCAGGAGCATCTAAAATTCTCATCTTCTCCCCTCTAGACCTTGAAAATGAGTGCCTGTTCACAAAGGTAAGCTGTCTGTGGTTCAGTCTATGGTCAGTGACTTACCTGATATGGTCAGCTCTTCTAAGTCCCTTAAGGAATGTAATATAGGGTGCTGGGGAAGTATTAAGCCCAGAGTTTGACCCCCAGCTCACCTGCAATCCCAGCACTTGGGAAATAGAAATAAAAGGATACCCAACTATCCAGCAAGTTCAAAGCAAGCTTGGGATACATGAGACCCTGTCTCAAAAAAGTACAACGCAATTCTGTAGTCTCTCCAGAGCAGGTCACATACAGTACCAGACGTGAACACTTGACACATGGCAACCAACTCATCAGCTCATTGATAATCTTCAGTCTGAAAAATTCTGCTCAAAGTAGAGCTATACCAGGTTTCCTGGCTGAGAACATCAACTTGGACTTCCACCCCTTACATATATACATACACAGTCAACTGCTGTGGTGGCTGCTAGAACAAACCCGTTAGATAGAAAGATCGAGTCATTCACTTACTCTTTGAACACATTTTCTGCGTTCCTTGTCTATGCTGAGCACTGGGCTAGATTCAGGAATTTAACAGCAACAAGACAAGATCATGTTTCCATAAAGCTTACCATCTGTCTACAAAGCAAATTACTCAAGTAATTCCATAAAAGCTCTAGAAGATGCTACAAAGTAGTGCCAGAACCGGGAAGGAATTTCAGAGGCCCTTACACCTTGAGAATGTGGGAGTTAAACGGTGGAGTGGGCACAGAGGAAGGCAGAGGAGGATGTGAGAAGAATCTCCCCAGCGAGGGAGGAAAGGGGTGTGTGCGTGCAGATGTGAGGAACTAAAGCATCTGGTATGACCAGAGCATGTCGAACAGGAGGTGCACATGCGGGCGGCAGCGCTGCCACGTGCTGCTGCTACACGAAAACTTTCATAGTACTTCAAGACAAAGCAATAAAATACAGTAAGGCTAAAAAGGAAATCACAATAACAAGTCAATTTTAGCCAAATAGTTTAACTTCTTGCACTAACACAATTTCCCTCATTTTCTTTTTT
>NW_008474387.1:0-1273 GCF_000622305.1 Nannospalax galili | reverse complement strand
GGTTCTTTCAGCAAAAGTTCTTCTAGATCTCTATTACCCTATTACAGGAAGAGGCAGAGGAAGTAGGGTCTAAATGTATAGAAGTTGTGGTTAGAAGACAGTGTGAGGTCAACTTCTCTGGAAGAGGTAAAGTGCATAGATCTACATTGTCAACTGGCACCGACTCAGAATATGACTCTCCAATTTCACACTCATTCATTGAAAGCTCATAAATCAGGAAGAAATTGCAGCCTTCTGTCAGCACATTGCAATCATGCCTTCCTTCTTGAACACAGAGTATTCATCTGTATGTAAATTTTCCACCGATAGATATTTGGCATATAATAAGCTAAATTTCCCTTTTATTAAGTAACTTAGATCCTGATACAATAAGTTGATGTACTGGAACTAGCACATTCTTTCACACTAAAGGACATCCATACAAGATTAGTTCATTGACTTTTTTCACCCACTAGTGCAATGATTTTCCCAAAATACTGGTAAATGCAACTTAGGAAAATAATAAAATTATGTACAATATAAGACCATCACTACAATATCAGATTTATATTTGTATTTACAATATAAGACTTTCTGTATAGGTGGATATTACTTTCACAATCATAATGCCTTAACATTGAATTTATATTTAGGAGCATATTACAATATAGTCCATATCGACATGTATATCAATTAATTATTTTTTAAAATTTTTCAAATTTTTCTGTATATGAGTGTTATGCCTGCATGTGTGTAAGTGCACCTGCATTGTACAGTGCCTGTGGAGTGAGGCTCAGTGAAAATCTCTGATACAGTACATGTATGATGAGGTCAGGGAGGCATCCTCTAGAGCAACTCAAAATATGAACCTTCATTTTGGAAATTTTCCTGGTCCCTGTTCATCATCATTTAGTCTGTTTCTGCTTTAATTAAGATTTATCTCAGTGATGCATTCTTTCATTTTATTGAAAGGGCTGTAAGTCAGAGGGAGAGTGATGGAGGACCCTTTGAGAAAAGATAGAATTTTTGAAGCACCCTTATTAGGAAGGTTGAGAGGCCTCTTGGGAAGAATGGAAAATTTGGGTTGCCTTTGATCAAAGAGCATACTTCTGAAGGCCCCTTGGTCAGAGGGGCACGATCTCAGAACCTACAAGTTACAAGGCTTTAATTTTGTAGACCCGCTCACTGAAGAAAGTACATATTGTAGTAAAAAGGGATGATTTGAAGAGCGCTTGGTTACCAAGACTAGGTCTAAACACATGGATTCATATGGCCAAATTTGAGAAATTCTTGG
>NW_008474386.1:0-1272 GCF_000622305.1 Nannospalax galili | reverse complement strand
AATTAATTGACATTTGGGGAGCTGGAGAGATGGCTCAGGGATTAAGAGCACTGGCAGCTCTTGCAGAGGACCTGAGTTCGATTCCCAGCACCCACACGGTGACTGACAGCCATCCCTAGTTCAAGTTCCAGGGGATCCAACACCCTCTTCTGACTTTTGTAGGCATTGAACAACATGGGTTCACTTACATACACGCAGGCAAACACTCATACACATAAAATTTAAATTAAAACATGTTTAAAATAACTGTTATGGAAATGGAGTCATAGAAGAAGCAGCTTTTAAAAACTGACATTTTAGGAAGCCGCAGCAGGAGGGTTTGGGGCCGTTCTGGACTGTATGGCAAAGCCGTCTCAAACAGAAAGATGATAAATTTTACAAACAGGAGTTTTCCCATAAAAATTCAGATTCTCTGGCTTTCCAGAAAACAAAAACCACCTGGTCTACATGACAGCCTTACCGAAGCCTAAGCACTTGTCTCTTGAAATTAGAAGCCCATCAGTGTCCACCACTCCCTAGATCCCCCACCCAGTTCCCAGGAATCTCCCTTCCATGTTAAAGTATTCAGGCCTGAGACAGCTTCCCCAGCTGGTCTGCGCACCTTGTCCACAGGCAGGCGTGGGAAAGGTGCCTTAGCCCAGGCAGCAGAGGGCACTGTGGGAGCACACACCCGCCTGCCTGCATTGCCTAAAACTAGTTTCCTTGCCATTCTGAGGAGGACAAGCACACAGGGTGGGAGCTGCCAGTTCTCTGCTTCCTCCATCAACTTAAACATAGGAAGCAGTGAAGGTTAGGGAATTGGCCTGGAATTTCAAGCATTACTGGGCTCTTCTGTACTGCTCTTTCTTTGATAGATAATTTACTCATTCCTTCAAGTATGCATTTAGCAAGTATTTATTAAATACTTGTTGTTGTATGCTTAGCACCATGCTAAGTCCTATTCCTAACTACCACGGGTTTAAAATGTGATGAAGAATACAGGGTATAAGGTTATGTGTCTTCTATGTATTGTGAGTCCCTCACCAAGTTCCCAAAGAATGTAGAATTAGTGTCTGAGACACAGTAGGGGCCTAACCAATACATGTTGCATGAGTGAATAAAAAGGTGTGGAATAATAACGTGTCTTATTTGTCCGGCTCTTCCTAATGTTACTCGTACTACCACAATCTTCAAGGTGGGTCCTGCTGTCTTCCTATCTTACTGAGGAAAGTGAGACGTGGGGAAGTTAGGAAAATTGTTTAAGTCACATAGCTACTCTGAACTCTTAACCAC
>NW_008474385.1:0-1272 GCF_000622305.1 Nannospalax galili | reverse complement strand
GTTAGAACCCTCTGGCATCAAGCATCAACAGCGCATTTGTCTAAGGATGCATAGGGCAAAAGGAGCATCAGGTCTTAGGGTCTGGAGAAGCTCAGAAGCTAAAAACTTAGGCTGCTCTTGCAGAAGACCCTGGTTTGATTCCCAAGCACCCACAGGGTGGTTAACAATCATCTGAAACCCCAGTTCAAGGGGAATCCGAGCCATTTTCTGACCTCCACAGTCATCGCACAACATGGTTGGACTTACATACATGCAGGAGATACACTCATACACATAAAAGTAAAAAATAATAAGAAATAAAACATTTTAAGAAAAGATCAGGCCTTTGCTGTGTGCTCAACCTGTGGCATTCAGGTGCCTGGAAGCCCTTCCGAGGGGACTATTTTGATTCTCCAAGGTGGACTATTTGAACTATTTAAGAACAGGAAACAAAAGGAAAGGAGAGAAGAGGAAGGGAGGGAGGAGGTAAGAGAAAAGGAGGGAGAAGAGTGGAAAAGCAGTGAGAGAAGCAAGGGAGAGGGGAGAGGAGGGGTAAGAGGGAGGGAGCAGAAGGGACTGGGCAAGTCCTCCTGGCTAAGTCCAGCCAGGCAGTGACCATGGAGTGCACTGCAGGCTGGTGGAGGTCCCAGCTGCCTTCATTTCCAGACTGCCCTCATGCTGGTTCGGTGGAGCTCAGACTTTCTGCAGAAGCTGAGAGTCCTGTGAGTCTCCATATCTCCAGTAGCACAGATCTATCCACTCCTACAGCTGTGGACACCCGGTTAGGCTGCGAACTGAGCCCAGATCCCTAAGCTCCTGCAGCTACACCTGTTTGGGGCCTTTTTCTAGTTCTCTGTCTAAAAAGAGAACAGAAATGAAATTCCATAAGAAACCAGTACCAAGAAGGCAGTACTGAGGTTTTCCACTAAAATGTAAGCTTTCCTCCCTAGCATTAATCAAAGCAGACACTTCTAGATCCAATTATTCTGGCAACCAGATGGAACTGAGGAATGATGTCAGTGGATTAAATGTGTGGGCTTCCTGTGTGCAAGGCACTTCGGAGGCCTTGCTGAAACAAGATGCCATCCCACCTCAGCCCATTTCTGTCAGGATGAAATCTGCTTCCGGTCCTGCTCTTGGTCTACCGCAGAATAGCTAGCTAAAGAGGCTTGAGGAAACCTAAAAGGTTCTTCTGAGTGACTTGCCTTGTGGGACAGCCAGGTGAGCAAATGGAAGTGATACTATATGCACTCTGCTGGGAAGGTTTAGTGAGAATAAAATTTAGAAAAAAAA
>NW_008474384.1:0-1268 GCF_000622305.1 Nannospalax galili | reverse complement strand
ATAGATAGATAGATAGATAGATAGATAGATAGATAGATAGAGATTATTCTTTCCCAATACTGCAGGCTCTGAGATCTGGTGGCTTTCCCTGGCCACCCAGAAAGAAAGGCAAGGCTTGGATCTGGGTTCTCAAGCTACTGTTCCCACCCCAAGACCACACTTCCTTCTTGTCTCACAATTGAGAGAGAGAGAGGATGAACTGTGCGCAGCCACTGGAGTGGTGACAAAGGCTGGAGAACAGAGCACAGTGTTACTTCTCGAGTGTACAAAGTAAAATCTGAATTTGTTTTGCTCTTGGAAGAAATTGCTCTGCAAATTTGGTACATATGTCATAATAATTTGAATGAATGAATGAAGTTATTCAAAACTTATCTTAGGGGGCCATCCAGGCAGCTCAACCAAATATACAGAATGCACAGAATAATGTTCTCATGTTAAAAAAAAAAATCATCATCAGGGCTGGAGAGGTGGCCCAGGGGTTAATAGCACTGACTGCTCTTCCAGAGAACCTGGGTTCAGTTCCCAGCTCCCATATGGAGGCTAACAATCATTTGTAACTCCAGTTCTGAGGGATTTGAGGCCCTCTTCTAGCCTCCATGGACATGCATGTAGTACATATCCATGCAAGCAGACTCTCATACACCTAAAATAAAAATAAATCTTTTTTAAAAATCATTAAATATTGAGAGCAGTGTGGCAGACATTGTCACTGCCAAGGCCTGATCTCTTACAGGCCTGCAAGGTCATCCTCTAGCTGCTTTGTAGGGAAGCTGACGCCTTCTTCTGGGGCGCTCCTACTCCATAAATCCCAGAGAAGATAAGGGATTCTGCCATGGAGATCCTTGCTCTTCGTGCTTCCCCTGTGGCTGTGTGATGAGGAAAGGCATAGGCACAAATGCTCTCTCTGCTGCTCCACCCCCTTACTATTAGGCTGCCAGCTGGATATACTCTTTTATCACTCTAACCGCAGGTAGTTCAATTGTTATTCTGAGTCAGAAGAAAACAGTAACAAATTCTATGTCTCCTTTCCGTAGACCTAGACAGCAGCTGCAATTGCACTCAGCTGTTGAAACTTACAATCATGGAGTTGTTCTCCACCATCCATCCAACTTCTCTGTATAGTTCAAACAGACAAACTGAATGGGATGTGGTAAGTACACTATTCCTTCTCAAATCTTTGATGGTGGATTTACTCTCTGAAGTTCATCGGGGACATGGCATTGCTTATCTTTATAATCCTGGTAAAGACGGGAATTTCCAAGGGCTTT
>NW_008474383.1:0-1272 GCF_000622305.1 Nannospalax galili | reverse complement strand
AGGAGTAAGTGAAGCACTAGCTAAGGATTTCCTGTGCGTGGTCTCTGGACAGACCCATGTGTTAGTATTCAGCCAGAAACTGAGGATTTAAAAGCGAAATATCTTGCATTTGGATCCTGGCTGGACCGCTTACCAGCTTCATGACTGTGCCACACTAATTACCTTCTATGCATCTTAAATTATTCATGTGATCTTGGGAACTCACACTCGCTCTCTCCTGGTGTTCTGCAAACATGTCAAACAACACATCAAATGATCTGAGCTCACTTTTGCATTCCCTTTATTTTCCTCTCATGTTTCCCTTTTGTCATACAGTAAGAAGTATGTTGTTCTAGATTGTTCCTTCTAGGTGCTGGGATTTTTCACTAAATTTTCTGATGGTGTGGCCTCTTTCTTTGTAAGTGTAAGAAAGCTTCTGTCATTAAGGATTTCATAAAGATAAGAGAGTTGGTATAGAAAAGCTTGCCCTCATGAGGAACACAACTGTTTATAAGTTTCTACTACAATTATGATTTGAGAAAAGTATACAGTCACCAATTTCTCTCTCCAAGAGTGCTGGCTGTGCTGCGCAGCTCCAGCGTTGGGAATGGTGACTTCTTTCTCTACAATATCTTAACTCTGGGGTGGTGGTTGATTCTCTGCTTATCGAGTGGCATATGCTTGAAGTCCAGTCTTTATGGGCTCTGTGCCGTGGGATGTCTCTGCAGGGTGTGGAAGCTGGCACATGAACTTTGTAGACAGTCCCTTCTCCTGTATGCTCTTCCCTTTGCGATTCTCTTCCAGGGACCCTGCACTGCCCTCTGTTTTATTTATAGTTTTACTTATAGGAGAGCAAAGTCACAACTCTGGTGATCAGCCCTGTCTTCTAGATTTGAATTCTTAAAACTCCCAGGGTGCTTTTCCCACTTCCTAGCCAGCCTCTGCCCAGAGGTACACTATTCACACTGTCAATCCAGTCAGCTGTTTGTGCCTGAGAAGTCATAAGCCTGTTTAGATTCCTTGAATGTGAACTTCAAGACGGGCTTTCTTCTGTACTTACAAGAGCTAACATCCGATTCTTATCTTTTATTCATCTCACAAACATGTACTGTTCCTTTTCCCAAATGCAGAGCCTTCTTACGTTAAATCCTGATGGCAGATTAAGGAACATCACATGGGCTCACCACCTTCCAGTCAGACCGATCTTCCCCCTGGGGCACTGAGGACACGATAACAGATATAGGTCCATCTACATAACTATCCAAGTGCTATAAATGAATGCTCTTTTTTTTT
>NW_008474382.1:0-1272 GCF_000622305.1 Nannospalax galili | reverse complement strand
GAGGGCTTCTTTCCTTACAGATGGCATTTTCTGTGTGTTCCCACATGGAGGAAAGGGTAAAGCACCCTCTCAGTCTTTTTATAAAGGAACCAACCCCATCCACAGGACCATCTCTCTTGAATAATCACATACTAGATGCCTACAGATCCTTACTAGATTGAGGATTATGTGTCAAGAAAGGAATTAATGAGAACACAAACACTGAGCCCACAGCACCACTTCACAGTGCCAATGTGAATACCAGTTTGGCCAGATGATAGGAAGACTCTTGGCTGTATTTAGGGTTTGAGATGTGAAGGATATGTGAGAGACCAGCTTGGTATTGGTACCCAGATGCCTATATTTAATTGTTTTAAGGCTTTGGCTAAAGAGATCAAGGCCAGTAATTAGTTTGGGGTAAAACTGATTGATTTTGTTAACAGAATGAGTTAACACAAATATAGATGTTCCCAAATCATAGGAGCCATCTGTGCTAGTCCCTAAATTCTAGGCACTATAACAGCAGCAGTTGCTAATGTATGTATCACTTACACCCTTTGTAACCATGACCCAGGCCTCCCTCTCATTTGGTATTTACAAGCATTCTGTAAAATTCCTGGTATTATATCCATCTTACAAATGATGAAAAAGATTCAGAGAAAGTGGCTATTTATACAAGTCACTTAGCTCTCAGACGTGGTAGAATTCGAGGCAGGATAGAAATGAAAAAAAATGATCATGGGACCACGGAAGGGAATCAGAAGGCATGGGGAAGGAGTAAGGCCCATTGTCCTGGGGATCTGGCTTCCTGTCCTGCTGAAGGGGTCATAAGAATTCAGGGACCAGAATAAATAATATCTTTTGTCATTTCCATGCTACATAAACTAAAAGACCCTAGAGATGAAACTTTAGAAGACACCACCCACTGCCCACAGGAGGATAGTTTCATGATTCTTTTTCATTGAAGATGTGAAAACAGGATAAATTCATCTAAACATCTACGTTCATGACAGGAGGCCTCTATCTGAAGATAAAAAACCAGTCCCAAATTTAAATGAGCAAAGACTGAATGTGAGCCACGGTCTGTCCTTATACCTTTCACCTAGAACATTCTGACTCTGTGTGTCAGTTCCCATCACTATAAAATAGGGTTGAATCACAACTATATCAGATGTGCTTGTTCTGAGAATCAAATCCTGTGATGTAAATCCTGTCCCATGTTGCCTAGTGCTCAGGAAACAGTAACTGTTAACTTATATAATATTCCCTTCTGCTGGAGGATTCAATTTCAGA
>NW_008474381.1:0-1269 GCF_000622305.1 Nannospalax galili | reverse complement strand
CACAGATAGGAGGTGAAGGGGCTGCCCCATACCTCCCATTATCTCAAATCATATCTATTTTCCCCTGCCAGGGTTCCATGCTGTCTCCTGGCTGCCTTGTTCCTTCAGGGGAATGAACAAGAGTCCACCAGCCAGGCCACAGGGAAATCTACAGATTTCTAAGTCTAAGACAGAGGTAAGATCCCCCATCCCAAATATACACCTGAAAGCCCTATAGCTCCCTGTTCCAGGGTTCTCCAGGGTTTCTGGTCTGTTCTTTGGATTTGGGAGAGCTTAGAACCCATGCAACAGCCCAGAGGGAATCTTCAGACCCCTTACAAGGTTAGGAGACCCAGGTAGGATGCTGCCTCCTCTGTGCCACCCTGCAGTGTTCCTGCCCTGATCCTGAACCCCTCCTTCATTTTGGGATACACCAGATTTACCCAGCTGCCCACAAGGGAATCTCCTAGTGCCCTCCATTGTGGAAAGATCCAGACAGCTTGGCCTGGTTCCCCTGTAAAGACCCTGGTACTAGAGATCGTGTGCTGCCAGGGACCCACCTCGCTTTCTGACTGCTCCCTTTCTTTGGAATATCTCAATCCCCACTTGGCTGCCAACCAGGGAATCTCCAATTGCCCCCCTTTAAGTACAGTGATCCAGGTTGGCTGCCTCCTGCTGCCATGTCATGACTCCAAAGCCCTGATGCAGTCTCTGGTCAGGGTTCTTTGCCTCTTTCTGATCCCCTCCCTCAGAGAGCCCAGAAGACACTGATTTGCTTTTCAGAATGTTCCAGTTGTCCCACAAGGCAGATACCCATGTCGGCTGACCCATGCTGGCCTGTAATCACCCTAAAGTCCCACCAAGAATCCCTGCCAAAGATCTGTGCCCAGTCCTAACTTGCTCCTTCCCTATGAGATAGCCCAGCACTAAACATGACTACACACCATGGACTCTGTATTTTACTCACAGGGTGGAAAGACATCAATGTTAGATGTTCCACAAACGTGATACCCTGTCAATGATGCCCTGGTGTTTGTAAACCCCCCTCCCTTCCATTGACGTATCCCAGACCCTACCAGGCTGCATACCGGTGACTCTCCAGTTGTGCATATGAGGGAAAGAGATGCAGACAGTCTTTCCTCCTCCCCTGTCCTGCTTACTTGTTGTTCTGGATAGCTTCAGTGTCAACTTGACACACCAGGGTTGAGGGAGCCTCAACTGGGGAACTGCCTCCGTAGAACAGGCCTGTGGCCATGTCTGTGGGGCATCTTCTTGATTGTTGAGTGATGT
>NW_008474380.1:0-1272 GCF_000622305.1 Nannospalax galili | reverse complement strand
CTGGAGGCAGGAACTGGAGCACAGGCCATGGAGGAACGCTGCTTACTGCTTACTCCCCTGGCCCCTCCTCAACCTGCTTTCTTATACGACATAGTCCCACCTACCCAGGGGTGGCACCACCACAGTGGGCTGAGCCTTCCCATGTCACTTAGTAATCAAGAAGATGCCCTACCTTCATTGCCACAGGCCAGTCCAATAGAGGAAATTCCCTAACTGAGACACGCTGTACCCAAGTGTGTCAAGTTGACACTGAAGCTATCCAGCACAACAGGTATGTGCCACAATGCCTGGTTGGTTCATCTTTTCCTCAATGACTAGGTTCTCCTCTGCTTTTTATAAAGATTTATTTTATCTTTAATTATATGCATGCATGTGTATCTTTGTAAGGATATGTGCACATGAATGTAGGGCCTATGGAGGCCAGAAGAGAGTGTCAGATATCTGAAGCTGCAGTTACAGGTGGTTGTGAGCCACCTCATGTGGGTGCTGGAAACAGAGCTCAGGTCCTCTGCAAGAGCACTGCTATTACATGCTGAGCCATCTCTCCAGCCTCTCCTCTTTTCTTTCCAGTGCCTCTGAGTTTCGAATTCTCTGGAACCATGATCAGCATAATCTTTCTTTCAGTAGTTTTCTTCTGATTTTGCATCTTTTCAGATCAAGTCCTATCCACATTCTTCTGCAATACTGGTATCACTTTTTATTGTATTTCTGCCCTATTGTAGATTGTAAAAATCATTTTATTCTATTGCATAGAATTATATAAAGCCATCTTCACCACTACAAATATAATTGCACTTCTAAAGAAATTCCTATTTTATCAATCTCCAGCACCATGTTCATGTGAAAAGTACCGTATCTTTAAGAAATAAGAGTTATGAGATACAGAGTTCATATAAGCATCATATAAACACTTTGTTACATAAAGAGACTATCTTGTGAATTCAAACCTCCATGATGGTTCATGGGCCACAGGTTGAAAATAATGAACTAGACACTAGCACAAATTGTGTGACCCTGTATTTCTGTACTAAGGCCAGGAAATACGGAAAGGAATATAAGCTATTTGTCTGTGTAATTTTGTCTTTTGAAACTTGTCCATTTAAAGATTAACTTTTCTCCAAGGATGGTGACACTTGTCTATAATTCCAGCAATCAGGAGCTAGAGGCAGGAGATTCATGAATCTGAGACCAGCCTAGATTACATAGTGAGTTCTAGGCCAGCTTGAGCTACATAGTGAGACAATGTTTCAAACACACACACCCCACACACAC
>NW_008474379.1:0-1271 GCF_000622305.1 Nannospalax galili | reverse complement strand
GCACGTGTGGAGGCTGAGGACAATGTTGGGTTTTAGTCTTTACCTTCTATAAGGGTCTTTTGGTTGTTCGCCACTGTGTACTCCAGGCGAGCTGGTCCACAAGCCCCTGGGGAGTCTCCTGTCTCCATCTCACTCTAGGGATGCTGGGATTAGCAATGTGTGCTATCATGCCTGGCTTTATTTGGGTTCTGTGGACTCAAAGTCAGGTTCTCCTACTTGCTTGGCAAGCCTTTTATTCACTGAGCCATCTCCCTAGCCACAGCTGATTATGTTTTTATTGAGTCTCTTTGTTGACTTCATAAAGTAGAGTCGCAGTATTTTTTCTAATATTAATAAACACAAGTAACAAGTCCTTGACTGTGTGAATACCAGTGCTTCTGGTCACCAGATCCAATGTTTTCTTCTCCAAGTAGAAGATACCACACATGCCGCATTTTCTGGGGGAATGGGTGCTTGATGAAGCACAAAAGCTTGGGACCCAGAAAACCTCAATCTCCAGTTACTCTTGGCAGTGACTCCACCTCTCCTTCATTAGGTCTTCACAGCCTTAATGTAAGCATTCACATAATGTCTCCTTCTAGGATTCTTATGAGGAAAAATGTAGTTGATGCACATAAAATGTTCAACAAAGTAAGCGCTCAGCTCAGAGGAAGCATTCAAATGTCTCCTCATTCTTAATAATTCGTCTCATCATGGGTCATCTCTGCCTAAGAGTGTTACATTTAATAATGTTGCATTTAACAACATTGCATTGAATGTTGCATTCAATAACTGAACCACCAGCAGAAGCTAAGTCCAGAATCATGCCCAACAGTGGTTGTTTTGTGGAAAAGTTGAGCATGAAAGGACGTCATCACTATTGTGGTGGTTTAAATGAGGAATGCTCTCCAGAGGCCCATGTAGTTGAACACTTGGTCTCCAGGTGGAGGTCCTGTTTAGGGATATTATGGAACCATTAGGAGGTGGAGGCTTGCTGGGGGAAGTAGGTACTGGGGATGGACTTTGAGAGTTCATTGTCTCAGCCACTTCTGGTTTACTCTCTACACTTTGCTCTCGTTGTTGAAGATCTGAGTCCTCAGCTTCCTGCTCCAGTCTGCTACTGCCACACCATGCACCCTGCCCACCCTCCCATCACCACTGGGGACTTTCTCTCTGGCACTGTAAGCTCAAATAAAATCTTCCTTCCATAAGTCACTTTTAGTCAAGGTATTTTATTTATTTTTATTTATTTATTTATTTATTTATTTATTTATTTGTCTTTTTGAGACAGA
>NW_008474378.1:0-1272 GCF_000622305.1 Nannospalax galili | reverse complement strand
TTTATGGTCACATGGTCCCCTCAGAAAACCCCAGAATACAAAGAGGAGATTGGCTTTTTTACAGATGTAAGATGCCTGCGTGTGGCAAGACATTTCACAGAGAGTGTGCAGCACAGGGGAGTGTGAAGTAGGCAGTGAGGAGTAGCCCGACAGCTGTGTGCAGCCCAAAGTCCACAGAGTCCACTGTCCAGATCTGGGGTACCCAGGAGCTGGAGATCAAATGCTCTGTCCCTTAAGGACTATGGGGAAGATTTCAAATCCCAAATTAGAACACACCTCGAAGGACCCAGGATGTTAGACCCCCCTCCTGAATACCGTTTTGTCAGTGATGGAGTAGGCGGTATTAGTTTTTAGTAACATAATTGATTAAAGGGCATGGTGCTTGAAAATAATGATAATGATAATGCTGATTTTCTATTTTTAGAAAACCAACTGTTTTAATTATCCTATGGCTCCGGTTTTAGAATTATACAGTGTTATTTTCCTAAGGTGAAAATGATATTCACAGGCTCTTAGTACTTATAAGCAGATAACTAACAGGAATGTTTATTCCCTTCTTTAAAGTATTCATTGATTGAAACACATATTTATTTACTACTTAGCATATGGCAAGCACTGCACATGGGTCTGAGAATGAAATTATGAATCAGAGAGACATGAGTGCTGGGTTCACCCTCTTTATCATGAGAAAAAGGACAGAGAAAACGGGCCAGTTTCCCATCTATGCTACACAGTATGACATAGGGAAATACAAGGCTCCATGGCTGCAAAGGAAAGGGGACCTGCAGAGGTGACATTCATTTTAGCAGAGGGAGCTGCATGGAGCATGGACCAGACATCACAGATCAGCTACAGGCAGGGCAGTGTGATGCCAGCTCTCTTGGCAAAGAGTGGACATGAAGGATGTGGCTGGGTCACCTGCAGGGAGAGCAGCATCACAGCACTGGTAAATCACACGGACGGGCTTGGTCTCTGAGCACGCTTGGCCTCCATTAGAGGGTTTCAAGCCCGGTCTGTGGAACCTGCTGCTGCTGCCTTGTGAATCCAGTTTTGAAGCAGTGATATTAGAGCAATCAATCTGGCATTTTCATTGTGAAATATGCAGACTGCCAACAGCCCTAGTCCAGTCTTCGGTGAGCCCCTTTAGCTCTCTGAGAACATGTGCTTTGTTCTACGTGCATCCCTTTAGCTCTGTGGCTCCATGACAGGGGCCAGTTTAGTTTGTTTACAGATGGACTTACAGGGAGCACACATGCACCCAAGAGCAAATCA
>NW_008474377.1:0-1272 GCF_000622305.1 Nannospalax galili | reverse complement strand
GACTTTCTCTCAAGCTTCAGCTCTAATGCTTTTTTAGGTTTGAATTTCAGTTTGATCCTGTGTAGTTTATTAATATTCTCACATTTCCTATACCTATGAATCTTCCCATTAGAGAAAAAAATTACTTTTGCTGTTACTAATCATCCTGCAAATATAGGTTTTCCATAGCGGAAACCAGTCAATTTCTACAGCACAAACATTAACCACTAAAAACTTTTAAAGCAGACATAGTTTAAAACTTGAAGCTGTGTAAAATGAAAGCTTAAAGTATTAGCCTACTTCAATTTTTATATTTATTTTACTTTGTATATAAGAGAAAAACATTTCCTAAAGCAAAACAGGCTGTTGCATTAAGCTTTTAAAATCCTGCAGAATGTAACAGAAGCTATCTACACAAAATATTAACTATAAATCCAATATTTCTTTTTAATCTCAGCAAATTCAAATATCCTAATTTAATAACTTCCAGATAACTAGCATATTAGCAAGTGACATAAAAGTCAAAAGCTTTAAGCATACCCCCAAGCCTTCTTAAATGATACTTTATTCTTGGATGCCTATTAACTCTGAGCCAGATGTAGTTTTCAGCCAAAATAAATGAATCACCTCCTACCATTTTACCATTAAAAAATGATAAATTAAATCTACTAGACATGACAAAAGCTTATTTTTATTATAGCAAGCCTGCTCCTTGATTATGAAGTCTGATTGCCTTTAAGCTGTTGATATATGTTTTTAATCATAGCAACATTAAAGTTTAATGGAAGTTTTCCTTATTGTTTTATGTTATTTTTACATCTTCTCATGCATATAAGTTTTTAAGCTTGTCTGCTGGTAACTTCCTTTTAGTTTTCAACATGTGGCAAGGGACCTATTGTTTACTAAGTCCACAAAATACAATCATCCACTAACCGAAGCTACGTAAAGCCAGGCACATACCTATAATCTTGGTACTCCGGATGCAGATGCAGGAAGTTTACAAATTCTAGGCCAGCATGAACCTTATAGTGAGACTTTGTCACCAAACAAAAACAAACAACAACTAAAACAAAACAAAACACAGCTACTAAAAGGCAGTATATTTGTGAATAGAAAATTCTTACCCTTAAGGTTTAATTTTTTCTTCATTTTTAATTTTATTTCTATGTGGACAATTTCTGCCTTCTTGTGTAACACATGCTTTCTTCCATATTCGTGTTAATGAACTTTTCCTATCCTGCCATGGGGCTTGGCTGCTAAATGGCAAAATTCCAATTGTTCATCTCTGAGCTA
>NW_008474376.1:0-1272 GCF_000622305.1 Nannospalax galili | reverse complement strand
GCCCAGAACAGGAGGACTGAGAACCACAAGAAGGAAGTCTCACCTGCCTCTCTGAATAGAGCAAAGATGGTCATTAAGAAATGGGTTTTTATTTTACCTCTTATCCTGTTTATTTCTAAAAAGAATTTTTCCAGAACGAAGGATTTTAATTCCAGTCTAGATGAACAAACTTCCCCAAATTGCTGAAATTGAATCAAGTTGACAATTATCCTGAGGTCATTTTTAAGAAATGTCATTTGGCTGGGCATGGTGGCACACGCCTTTAATTCCAGCACTCCTGAGGCAGAAGCAGGCAGATCTCAAGTTCTAGGCCAGTCAAGCTTCCATTTTTAAGGTGGCATAAATGTTGTTTTTGAAAACAGTTGCCACAAGGAGCCCTGGGCCATCCTGGCTGCTTCGGGGTACATAGCAGGGACTGGGCGTGCCCTGTGCCACCCTCTCTCTGCAACATATCCTGGGACTCTGCAGAACATTTAGCTTGTCTTTTTGTAGGATGTTCAGAATGGAAAGCCAAAAAATTCTGAAGTGAAAATACCTGTTATAAACCTTGTTCTGAGAGTGACTGTGTATAGAAATTCTTCCCATCTGCTCTTTCCAGAAAAGAAAGTAAGCAGATTGCTGTGGGTTTCCGCTTGGGGTTCTGCACTAAAGGTTTCCGAGGATCTAAGGTCCTGACTAAAGTCTGGAGAAACAGCCCCAGGTGTGCAAGCAAAGGCACCGCTCTCCGTGGTCACTGTAGACTCGTCAAACACGTTCTTTTTTTCAAATCTTAACTCAGACACAATGTAAAAA
Source organism: Nannospalax galili (assembly GCF_000622305.1). Taxonomy (NCBI): domain Eukaryota; kingdom Metazoa; phylum Chordata; class Mammalia; order Rodentia; family Spalacidae; genus Nannospalax; species Nannospalax galili. The sequence goes on along the minus strand of NW_008474376.1, from coordinate 480 downwards.
TACCAAGATGTTCACCAACGTATTACGAATCACAGTTTGAGCTATCAATCTGTCCACTACCAAAACATGAGCTTTTGTGTTTTCAAGAACTCTGGGAAAATTAGCTCCAGCAACAGGCCTTTTCTCCAAGTACTTCCGAGCTTCGGCGGCAGCAGCGGGGACCTGTCTGAAGGAGTCGCTGGCGTAAAACGCCTTCCTGCTGCCGCAAAGCAGCGAGGCCTGGGACCTTCTGTTTCATGCCACACACTGATTTGGAAGTAAATGTTTCTCCAACAACATCACCGAATTGAAAGCATTTTGAAAAATCTGAAGCTCTCGAAGAATACTGTTTTGGGAAAAACTAACCTAGAGGGGCTATGTCTACGACATAAGCCAGCCCCTTTCCCTTAACTTAAAAAAGTGAGCTTGCCCTGTCAGACAGCTCTAAATTATGTGTCTGCATGGGGCACTCTGAGATGCAATAGAAATGCAGTTAAAAAA
>NW_008474375.1:0-1272 GCF_000622305.1 Nannospalax galili | reverse complement strand
AGATCCGTCTGCCTCTGCCTCCCAAGTGCTGGGACTACAGGTGTGCACCACTATGGCTGGCTGCTGTTTTCATTTGTATAACTACTTCTTTCTGAAACTGTTTCAAACCTGGGATTTTTTTTCTGTTACTTTTATTTCATTAAAATAATTGCAGTTAGACTTGTCTATGTATCTCAGATGCTAGTAGCTAATGTCCTAACTAATGTATCTGCGACTACATTTTATAGATATGACATGTACATCAGGATTAGTTAAAGAGAAAGATGAAGAATTGCCTGGGGATTCTGAGGTATCGTCTCTTGTCGATGTTACTATTATTTTTAATAAGCATTGTGTGATGTTAAAATATGAAAGCAAGCTAGGCTTGGTGGTGCAGGTCTGAAATTCCAATGTTTGGGGCTGAGGCAGTAGTATACTGAGCTGGAGGTCAGCCTACGATACATAAGACTTCCTCACATGCCCATCAGCAAAGATTTCCTGACATTTCTCTTGCATAACTAACAAGGTAGTCATATGCTTAGTACTTTACTGATTATTAGTACTTAGTGCTTAGTACCTTAGTATTGATTACTAGTGCTCAGTGTTTAACCCTGATGATTACTGAAATTCTGCTTTGTAAGATTTATTTAATAAAACCATTAGGGTATAGTTCAAAAGCCCAGATGTAGAAGCTATGAGGGATCATATGGGTTGTAAATAATATCTACAATCTCAAGAATTATTCCAGGTTACCCTATGACTCCTATGATTCTGTGATATATTTTGATGTGCAAAAGTTCTAATGAGATTGAGAAAGAGAGTTTGGATTGTAATTTTTATGAGTCTAAAAAGATAATGTCTGGGGCTTGAAAGCATTGTTTGACTTGGATTAAGTGTAGAGCCACAAGAAGCACTTGAGAAGAAAGAGAAACATAAGGTGTAAATTTGTGTGTGGTATCATAAGACTAAGTGCAAGGCCCAGAGGAACACCATGTAGTGGTAGTTGAATTAAGTCCTTTAATAATAGCGGACAGTTGAGAGGGGCTGTCACCAGAGGAGAAGCAGAACAGGGTTTACAAAGCTTAAAACCACAATTACATCATGCCAGGGGCAAAGCCAATTACCATAGTTACATGAATCACCATAGTTATACCAGACCCAGGTGGGGCAGGTCAATTGTGCTAGATAGCTTTAGTGTCAACTTGACACACTAGGGTTGAGGGAGCCTCAGTTGGGGAATTCCCTCTATTGGCCTGGCCTGTGGCCATGTCTGAGGGGCACCTTCTTGATGAG
>NW_008474374.1:0-1272 GCF_000622305.1 Nannospalax galili | reverse complement strand
TTTTTAGTGATGTCATCCACAGAGAAGCTTAGAAAGATAACAGAGTAGTCATCCACTGAACACACGCTATGTGCCAAGCATCTTCTCGGTTCACAGCAATCCCCTGACAGGAGCACACTGAAGATCGGAAAGGCTGAATAACTTGACCAGCCCTTCCCATCTCCTAAGTGAGTAGACCAGAATTCAGGCCCTACCTGGGGACTCAAAAAACTTGTACTCTAGATCTCAATTGTGCTATTTCTCATCATTCTAAGATTTATCATTTAATTTAGAATTTGCAATTACTACATGCTTCAGAACCCTCCAAGGTGCTTATTAAAACACAGTTCCTGATTCAGGACACAGGGAAGGAGCTGGGGAATTTACATTTCTAACAAGTTCCCAGGTAATGATGCCCATGAAGCTAATCCAGGTGCCACACTTTAAGAATCACTGTTCCAACGAGGGCAACTTTTCTTGTTTCTGCATCCCAAGCCCCTCACCCAGTGCCTGGTAGACACCACACATGCAGGTGATTGTTGAATGACTACTGCTTTCATTTGGTCCTCCATGTGGCCCTCTTGGACAGCTGTAGGCCAGCATGGGCAGACCCATGACACCTTTATTTTGGTGAGCACCCAGAGAAAGGTAAGAAAATTATCTCTTCCAGAATGAACTGTCCACAAATATTCATGGAGCAAATGACTTTATTCCCTAGCCTCCTTTTAATCAAGATACAGGTAAATTAACACAAAGGCAAAAACCAACATGTTTCCAAGGTTGCACATTGCTCCTAGCAGTACCCTGGGTGTCTTGTGGTACCTAGATGATGCTGATGCCTGGAGAGCATCCTAAGCTGACTATATTCAAGCAAATGTTCCAATCACCTTGCTTCATACACATCCCATGCCAGGTCCTTCAGAATGCATGCTATGGTTGAAACTGTTGGTTTTCTCTCCTTGAATCTATTCTTCCCTTCCTCACAGACAAAATCCCAGTTTTTAGCCAGACACTGTTACACAAGGAATATTAATTTCCAATGGATGCTACATTTTGATGTACCAACATGATTAAGTTCTGGACAATAAGATACAAACAGAGGCACATCTTCCAAGGAGTTTTCTTAAAAGAGATGGCACTGTGGGTAAAGGTGCTTGCTGCTAAGTCTTATGACCTGAGCTCAATCCTTGGAACCCACATGATAGGAGAACCAACTCCCACAGGTTATCCTTCAACCTCCAAATGCACACTGTAGAATGGGCACATGCGTGTGTACATGTGTGCAGACATACA
>NW_008474373.1:0-1272 GCF_000622305.1 Nannospalax galili | reverse complement strand
CTTCTCCAGTGCCAGAGATTAGTGTCAGTTCCTTGACAAAGACAACAGGAAAGGCCAGTGGGGCCTCTTGGTAGTCTTTTGCTCAGTGTCCAGATTTCTTGAATTTAAAAATGTTCCCCAGCAAGGTGTGGTGGCATGTCACTTTAATCCTAGCACTCTGGATGTAGAAGCAGGCAGATCTTTGTGAGGTAGAAGCCAGTCTGGTCTACAAAACACGTCGAGTTCTAGTCCTAGGCTAGCTGAGGCAACACGGAGACCCTAGCCTAAAAAGAAAGTTCCCTACTTTGGCCTTCTCTGGACTGTCTGCATTTTGTAGAGTGCACTCTCGGTCATAACAAGCATACTATTGGCTTGTCTCTTCTCTGTCATTCCATTGTCTTTCTTGTCATTCCATTTTCTAGATCCAAATAATTAAATACAGTCAAGGCCACATATACCAACTGCTTCAGATTGCTTTGGGGTCAAAGTATAGTTCGGGGAATTTTCTCCTTATATTATAGGACAACTGAGCAATGAGATGCTGTCCCACTGGGGTCTTCCCTCAGAAGATGCAGGATCATATTGATATATTTACACAATGCTTTCTCAAGCCTCCTATAAAACGGAATTTTCATCCTTTCTTTGGATGATCACTTTGATTTTGTCATCATGATTGCTTGATTCATCATTCCAAAAGGGCCTTTAAAAATCTTGCCTGCTCATTCACTGCCCTTCAATATTATAATCCAACCTGGGGAAGGAAAAAGGGACTATTTGATTTCCTGAAATGTTGTTGTCTGGATTTCTAGAAAATCAGTCATCTGCCCCCTCATAGGTGATATTAAGACTGGTTCCTTCTGGGAGGTGGGTTCCAGGTCAGTAAAAGAGAAAATGTGTTTCCTAGAAGGACCTTGAACTTGTGGTCCTTCTGCCTGCATATCTTCAACATATCCTACCCCCATAACCAGCCTCTTCCCTGTCCTGGAAGAATAGCTTTCATGGTATCAGAGAACATTAGCTGCTATGGAAGAAAATCAGTCAATGGCCCTCCCCTGCTATAAAGCAAATAAATGCAACAATGACTTGCTACCTCTATTGGTACGGCAGTGTCACTTTTTCTTGGGGGTAATCAACAGCTATCAAATTGAAATTAAGGCCCAGCCAACTGGAGGGAACTTATGTGTAGTGCTGTAAACTTAGCCAAACACACATGGCTAGAGAGATCTTATAGCCTAGAGAAAAACTGACTTTCTCCACATTCCTAGACCAAAGTAACTTCTTTTTAAACTATTT
>NW_008474372.1:0-1272 GCF_000622305.1 Nannospalax galili | reverse complement strand
AGTCAGTGTTTGATTAGTAATATCTAGCATAGGTAGCAACTACCTAGACACGGCAGCATAAAACCAGCATTGATTAGTGATGTCTGCTATGGACAGGGAACAGACATACTGAGACACCATCTTATTATTGTCTCATTCCTTCCAGAAAGATGGAGAAGTCTTCCACATGCTCATGAACGTATGAGGCAGAGGTACAAATGACCACACTCACTGTTGATCTTGCCATAGATAAATATAAAGAGGAAACAGCTATTTTTACTGTGTGCTTGATATTCCACAGCAGGAAAGTTATCCTTAGCCTCTCCATGGCTTCTGGTAGGGCCCAGCTCAGGATCTCTTCACCTGTACCCTGGCAGACACAGCTGGAGTCTGGAGGGGTCTCAGTCACTGGAGGCCCCTGACTCAGAGGTTCAGGGCATCGCATCACGGTCCTGCCGTCCCTCCTGAGGAGGCATCCAAGCACCCTAGCCCTCTACTCCTACCCAAGGCATCAATTAGGTCCTCCTCAAAATAAAGGACCCTCAAATATCAGGAGTTAAGCTCAGCCTCTCCATGGCCAAGGGTGGGACTTTGGGGACCCAGTTCCACCCCAAAGGGATGTCCCCTCCCTGCAAGGCATCCCTGAGTCCCAGGTACCTTGTAACTTCTGCCCTTTCCTTGCCTTTCTCCATACCCTGAACTGGAAGTGGGAAAAGTCAGACATGGGAACCAGTGGGCGGTTGTTGCCCGGAGCTACCAGTGGGCACCATTTGGGCACAGTGAGAGTAAAGCTGTTTGCTGGGCAACGAGTCTGTTGCCAAGACAACAGGTGGGACTGATTTACAGAAGTGAAGTCCAGGTGGTGCAGGATCTCTGCCCTGCTGGTGGTACCTGGGAGCCAGGGTAAGGGATCCTTCTGCCCAGGGACGGTGGCTAGCAGCACTGTGTCTGTGCATCTACAGTGGCTCCTCTCTCCTCGTCAGGCCCTCTCCATCATTCTTGCTGAGGAAGTGGGACATCTGCTCCTGGGTCTCTGCTGCACCCCCACATCATCTTGCTTGTGGGTCTTCATACCTGCTCTTCTGACCACCTCAGACTCCACTTCTCTCTCCAGATCCCATTCTGTCTCCATCTGTCTTGTCCACATCTCTGCTGCCCTCTGTTGTCTGGCCTCTGTTTCCTGGGTCGCTCCATTTCCTTCCTGCCTACCTAACCCGTTCTCTGTTTCTACATCTGTCTCTCCTCTACACCGAAATCTGCCGATGTCTCTGCTGAGCCTTCCCAGCATCCCTC
>NW_008474371.1:0-1272 GCF_000622305.1 Nannospalax galili | reverse complement strand
GACATGGGTGCACTTACACCCATGCAGGCATAACACTCATACACATAAAATAAAAATAAATGCATCCAAAAGTACTTTTTTGAAGATGTATGACACCCACCATCACAACAATGACATGGGCCCCTGTTTAAGAATGTACTCTGTAAACTGAGCGTGATGGTGCACACCTTTAATCCCAGCACTCAGGGGGCAAAGGCAGGCAGATCTCTATGAGATCAAGACCAGCCTGATCTACATAGTGAGTTCCAGGCCACCTAAACCAAACAAGCTAACAGCAGAAGAATAAAGCTGCTACTCTGTGGCACACGTGGTGCCTGGCATGAGTTCTCACTTAATATGTCCAATATTTCCAGACACTGGTAGTATTTATTTGTTCATGTTTCCCATCTCTCCCCTCTATTGCATTTTGTAGATCCGCTATGATAGTTAAAGAGATCAAATGAAATGTAAATAGATCAAGCAACCTTTCCCAGCCTCTCAATTTGCATGGGAGTCACTGGTACACTGGCGTTTTCAAGATGACTTTTCTGAATGCCATCCAGTAACTCCCACCACCATGTAGGAAGCGTGAGTGATGCTGAGATGTCATTGATTATCAACATCTGTTCTGTTGATAATCGTATGCATATGCCAGAATCAGGTGGGTTTGCTCTGCACTAACAGGAGCAGAAAAGACATCCAAGAACTAAAAGTCACTTCTGTCCCTACACATGACAGCTATTGGCTGTGTTTCGAAGAAAGGTAGATATTTATCTTTATAAAAGCATTTTTTCTTGCTACCTTAGCTTCTCAGCAGGACATGGCCCTGAGGTGAACATTGATGCCATCTTGTAGCTCAAGTTCAACCAACTCCACCAATTAGAGTTGTGGGGCAGGGGAGAGTAAACATGTTTTAGGGGCAGGCTCTCTGATGAGCTCTGGGAAATAAGTTTTAAAGGAGTTTCAATTCTGCCTAATGGACACAATATTCTTATTCACCTACAGAAATGCTTTTTTCCTGTTATCTGGATTACATTAAAAATTCAAATGAGAATCACACCTAACCCCAATTCCATCTGCAACGGAAGCGTTCTCTTTTGATGAGAACATCCACGTCTGTTATCTGACACATGTCTTCTTAGCTGGAAGTTATCCAAAAAGATAGAAACTTTCTCAGAAGGTTTTATGGAATGGTCCAAATTAGAAGGATGTGGGAGAATGCTTGCCTTAAGTCAGACAACACCAGCAACTCTTAACAGATAAAACTCTCTCTCTCTCCCTCCCTCCCTCCTT
>NW_008474370.1:0-1238 GCF_000622305.1 Nannospalax galili | reverse complement strand
CACACACACACACACACAAATAAATGAATGTATTTTCAAATTTTAAGAGGGATAAACCAAGATAGATTTCCATACTCAAAGTTACCTGTAGAAAAATTCTGCAACAAGTTTGTGATTGTCCTAACTAGTCTTTAATTTCTCAAGCATTTTTAAATATTAGGAAATATGCTCCAATTCTAGAAAAACTTTTAGACACCATAAGTGATATAAAAGGGAAGGGTATTAAGTGTGTGTGTGTGTGTGTGTGTGTGTGTGTGTGTGTATAATATAAGACCGTACGTTCTATAACAAATTTTCAGTTCGATACCTTCATCACCTTTCAGTGACGCTTGTTCCAATATGGCAGTTACTGTTGGTGTCTTACAGGAAAGCTGTAACTCTAGCACTCCAAACACCTACCCTAGCAACAGCTCAAATCATCACAGAACGCAAGTAAGTCAGAACCTTTCAAATGCCCATTAGGTTAAGTCTTCAAATGAGAACCTCAAAGAAATACATTTCCTGGTTTTATTGTACATTACAAACATTACCTATCAAATGTACAAACACGATCATACCTTGAAACGTGCTTAAAAGCTTCCACTATAACTGGTGCAAAATCTTTGGTGAACTCCGGCCCCTTCCTTTTGCTGTTCTGAATGACATCATTGGCCAGGTAGAGAAAAGTAAGCTTTCTGTTGGGTTTGGCTAAAAAGTTAGAAAAGAAAAAAAAATTAATACAGTTAAAATATCTTCATTTAACCTAGCAAACTTCCTTAATACCTGAACATGTAGTTTCAGAACGATACAAACTAGACTCATGTATCTTGTCCAACTCCAGTTTCTCATTCTATGAACAAACTCATCAAGTTTCTGCTAACCTCATCAGGATGACTGCTCCATTACCTCTGGTTATGTGAAGGGAAGAATCCAGGAGGTACAACTAAAGTAACATTTCTTGCCATACCCATTCGGGTTTATTATGGCACCTGAGCCATTTACATCCTTTATTCCTGGGTCTTACCATCATTCCCAAAGCAAATTAAGTTTTCTATACTGAAATCCTCATAAGTTTATAAAAGTGCACATCTGTGAGTCAATCATATATTAACCTGTTAAAACTAAATATAGCTATTTAAAACAAGATGACGGTAAGTCATGCATTAAGATAGCACTCTAAGCTGGGCATGGTGGCGCACGCCTGTAGTGCGCACTTGGGAGGCAGAGGCAGGCGGATCTCTGTGAGTTCAAGGCCAGCC
>NW_008474369.1:0-1265 GCF_000622305.1 Nannospalax galili | reverse complement strand
AGAGAGAGAGAGAGAGAGAGAGAGAGAGAGAGGGAATTCCATTTCCATGTGAGACTTGGGAATTTGGAACTCAAGTAGAGCCTGTGAGGATGAAGAAGGTTGAATTTGAACTTAAGATATGCAGCAAAACACTGGAATACTTAGCTATGGGACCTTTCATGCTCCATAGCAAATTTAGGATTTTGTTGCTGTTATTGTTAGTTCTGTGATGAATGTCTTTGGAATTCGATGAAGGTTATGTTGAATTTCTAGATCACCATCAATGATATTATCATTTTGAAACAATAATTCTGTCCGCCAATGAACATGGAAAGTCTTTCAATCGTCTGGTACCTACTTCAGTTTCTATAGTGTTTTAACCGAGCAATTGTGAGGAAAATGTCCAATACTGGAGATACCACAGCAAGTGAATTCAAATAACTGACCACAGAGCCTGTGATGATCTGACGGTGAAATGCTTCCTCAAGCTCCTGCTTTGAAGGTGTCATGTCCAGCAGAGAGCTGTGCTGTGAGAGGCTGTGGAACCTTTGAGCAAAGGACTCAAATGGTAGATATACTGTTGGGACAGGCCTTGAATGTCATAACTCTACTTCCACCTGAGACCTTAATTTCCCTTTCTTCATGTTGGGACTAGCCACACTAGCTCCCACAACTGGGCACTGAGGCTGCTGTAAGTATCATGCCCTCTCCACCAAGGTGGATTATATTCTCTGACATGTGAGCAAAAGTTCTTTCCTTAAGTTGTATCTGTCAATTGTTTGAGCGCCCTGATGAGAAAAGATGGCTATAGCACAAAAGACAGCACGGGAATGTCACAGAAAGGCGCAGACCCAGTGGATCACAATACACCCACACAGCTACAGCCATCAGATCCCAGACAGACTGCCAAAAGCAAAAGTATACTTGGAAGAAAGGCTACCTCTGGGAAAGCTGGATGTCCACATAGAAAATGGATCTCTATCTCTCACCATGTGTCATAACCAATTCAAAGCTGCTCAAACGCCTTTATATCAGACCCAAAACATTGAAACAGCTAGTGGAAAACATTGGAATGTGTGTCAAGACCCAGGCATAGGCATCTACTCTGAATAGATCTTGATTACTCAGGAAGTAACTATAAGAACTGACAGATGGGATTGAATCACATTAAAAGGATCCCAGCACTTGGGAGAGAGAAGCAGGTGGATATTTGTGAGTTCAAGGCCAGCCTGGTTCATAGTGAGTTCCAGGACCACTGGGGCTACAGGGAGACCCTGTCTCAAAAA
>NW_008474368.1:0-1272 GCF_000622305.1 Nannospalax galili | reverse complement strand
TGCCTCTGCCTCCTGAGTGCTGGGATTAAAGGCCTGCGCCACCATGCCCGGCCTCCTGGGTCCTTTTTTCCCTTTAAGTTCATTTATATTTACCTTTCACTTTCTTCTTTGCCCCTGTCCTACATATACTGCCTTTTGATTTTTTGTTGTTGTTGTTGTTGTTTGTTTTGTTTTGCTTTATTTTTCTTATGTGCCAAGCAAGGGCAACAGCAAATATTTAATGCCTCTGAGAATATCTGGGGCAGAAGAAATGACAGATTGTTATACTAGCATTTTTTTCTAAATTTAAATACAATAAAAAATTTTTAGATAAACAATAGTAAGTGGAAATTCTAATCACCATGGTGGAAAAAAAATTGAGTTCTATAGCAGCAACATGTGGGTAAAGAGAATGTTTTAATGCACTGAATAGTCATTTCAATTGATCACTCTCCTTGTGTGATCCCTGGCAGGTGGCTGGAATAGGAGGGCCCAAATCATGCCACTTTGGCATCATGGTTATTTTGAGCTGAAGACAACTGAGAGCAGCATGAGAAAGATGAGCCCTCTGCTTTCTTCTTCTCGCTGAATGCAGGATGTGAGCATCCCTAGGCAAACGCATCCCTCGCCCTTTTCCCACACACCAAGAAGAGATGACTTGATCCCCAGAAATGGCACTGGTGAATCTGCATAAATAAACCTCACTGAAATAGCTTACCTTCCATTTACTCCTCCTATATATTCATTCCCCAACAATTTACCAACCCTAAAATCCAAGCACCCCAACTTTGTCCTGTCACTTCTACACAGATTATTGCTGTGTGTTAATTGTAAATGAGCTCTTACTTCTAGCTCCTTTGGATTTTGCTTCCCTTTCTGTCAAATTCCTGGGTTCATATAACGCTACATCAGATGTAATTTTTATGCCTTTTCTCTTATGAATCTGTCTTTTGTCTGTTTAATCTGCACGGCCCCAATTCCCTAACCTTACATTGAGAGTACTAAAACGTTTTTTTCTGTCTCTAAGACTAGTTTAGTTCTTTGCATATTTCTGTGGGAATCTCACAGAATATCTCAATTACCACCTGCAAATTTCATGAGAGGAAGACAGAGGCTCCAAGGAGATATAGAACTGGTAGAACTAGAACCTTCCTTGGGTCCCTGGTAAGCCAGACTCCGAAGTTTATGCACCTCCCCCTTGCCACACATGCATGTACATGGTTCACCCTGTGCGATGGCTAGTCCTAGGTGTCAACTTGACTGGATCTGGGATTAACTGAAATGAGAGAGATC
>NW_008474367.1:0-1269 GCF_000622305.1 Nannospalax galili | reverse complement strand
CGAACTCACAGAGATCCACCTGCCTCTGCCTCCCAAGTGCTGAGATTAAAGCATGTGTCACCATGCCCAGTTTAAATTATTTTTTAAAAATCTATTTTTTAACTATTTTTAAAATTTTTTTGTTTGTATGAGTGTTTTGCCTACATGTATGCAAGTGCAGCACATGTGTGCAATGCCCACGGAAGCCAGAGAGGGTGTCAGATCCCCTAGAACTAGAGTTATAAGTGATTGTTATCCACCATGTGGCTGCTGGAAACCAGACCCTGGTCCTCTGCAAGAGCAGCCAGTGTTTTAAACACTGAAACATCTCTCCAGCCCTAGATCTATTTTATTTTTAATTACGTGTCTGTGCATGGGCATATGTAGGTGCCTGAAGAGGTCAGAGGTGTCGGAGTCCCTGGAGCCGGAGTTACTGGCACTTGTGAACCACTTGACGTGGTTGCTGGGAACCCAAGTAGCGTCCTCTGGAAGAGCAGCAAGTGCTCTAACCACTGACTCATCTCTCCAGTCCCAACATATTTGACTCTAGTTATGGTTGGGGGTTATAACTGGACCCTAGCCTGAGCAACATCTGTGCCGGATGAAATTATTAGGAGGAGACCAAGTCTCTGACGGGCCCCACCTGATGGGCTCGTATTGGTGGAAGGGGACGAGAGAGGGGGAAGGGTTGGGACAATGACTGTGCCTGGGCAGGAATCCACTTCGGTTCTGATGCCTTATGGCCTGTTCTTATTGTGGGAGACAAGCTCAGAAGCACAGCTGTGCAGAAGGTGTCAGGCTGCCTGAGGAATGAGGCTAGGGAGGTCAGCTGCAAAGTGAAGCAAAGATGCTTGAAGCCAGAGGACGGGTTCAGCCACGCTGGCATTTAGAGGCGACATCACTGCTACCCAGCAGTGAGAACCAAGCACAGATCCAAACAAGGGAACTCCATTGCATCCTTGAGTTCCAGATCCTTCCCAATCCTCCTTGTGAACTGTCATAATTCCTCTGTGACTTGCTGTTCCCTGTGGAGTAAGAAGGACAGATCATTACAAGAACTAACAAGGGTTAGGATGTTCTGATTTCATCATGTAAGTCCCCAAGGTCTGATGTTCGTTTGGCTAATTTAATTTGTAGATACCTGGAGTTCTGGCTGCTTTCACTTTCGCACTTTTTTTCCTCTCTTTTTGAAACAAGGTCTCAGTGTAGCCCAACTGGCCTCAAACTCACTGTGTGACTAAGGATGACCTTGAACTCCCGCCTCCGCCTCTGAGCATTGGGATTGCAGGC
>NW_008474366.1:0-1266 GCF_000622305.1 Nannospalax galili | reverse complement strand
GGAACTGGAGTTAAGGACGGTTCGTAGCCGCCATGTGGGTACTGGGAATCACATTTTTAAAATAATAAATATAACATATTTTGACATTCTTTTGCAGTATTTGGTCTTTCAATTGCCCTAGTAGTTGAAAGTACTTGCTCCCTTCAGGAGATGGGTTATGTAGGAAGGGGGATAGGTCAGAGGGGAAGCTTTTGTGATGAATTCAGTGTCAGTTAAGAGGCAAAGCAAAATTACTTCTTCCTAGAAAAGATATTGGAAGGATTCCCAGGAGGAAGTGAGGGGTGAGGAGAGAGTAGGGAGAGACAGAAGAAAGGAGGAGGGAGGGAGACCCAGAAAAGAGAGGGAGGAGGGGGAATGAATGAGGGAGAGACAGAGAGGAGAAAGGGAGGGAGGAAGAAAGCCAGGAGATACAGGCATAGACAGAGACAGACACAGAGAATTTTAGACCTGTGTGACCTCACACCATTTCCATAAACGTCCTGTAACTGGACATGTGGGAAAGCTGTTTACAGTGCCGGTGTATGCCACTAACAATGAGCCCTGCATGACTGCAGGAAGGTGAAGGATTTATTGCAAGCTGGGTGAAAGCATGCCAAACAGAATGGACTTAAGGCATGAAACCCATGTCCTCAGGCCTAAACCTCTTTCAGCTCCCATTGTTTCCTCTTAGGAGAGATTAAGCATATGTCAATAGAGCTGGGGATGTAGCTCGGTGGGTAGAAAGCTTGCCAAGCACCTCATAAGCTTTGGTGATGGCACATGCCTGTCATGTCAGCTCTTGAAAGGGGGAGGCAGGAGGATCAGAATTTCAGCTGCATATTGATATCAAGACCAGCTTGGGAACCAGAAACCCTGTCTCAAAACACATAATCAAACAACAACAAACAAACAGAAACATGTCACTAGCATCATGAAAGCATTCAGAAGTTAGCTGACTGCCTGCTGGTGAGCACAACTCTGTCACTCTAATCAGGGCGAAGGGGTGTTACAGCTCATCAGTCTACAAAATGGGTTGCACAGACTCTTGGGGAAGGCAACACAAAGAACCATGGAGGCGTGTGAAGAAAATGTTAGACCTTCTACACATATTTATTTGATATTGTACCCTTTCAAAAATCTCATTTTTGTATGTGCCTTCATAATCAGGAGTACATAATGAGTACTGTGTCATCAGTACAAAATTTGCATTTTAATAAACACACATATTCTTGAGTCATGCATTCAAAATCTTTTTTCCTGGTGTGTGTGTGTGTGTGTGTGTGTGTG
>NW_008474365.1:0-1271 GCF_000622305.1 Nannospalax galili | reverse complement strand
TGGAAAGATGGCTCAGTCAATAGTAAAGTGCTTGTCACACAAGCATGAGGACCTGAGTTAGATCCCCAGCAGCCACATAAAAAGCTGACATGATGTCATGTGCTCATACTCCCCATGCTGGAGAGGTGGAGACAGGAGAAACCCTAGGGCTCACCAGCTAACCAGCATAGCCTAATAGTGAGCCCCAGTTTCCAGTAAGAGACTTTGTCTCAAAAAATAAGGTGGACAGCTGCTGAGGAACAACATTTTTTAGATGAACTTCTGCCCTCTACATGCACACAAACATACATGCACATACAAACACATGCACATGTGTGCATCTGTGTGTGCACACACACAAGGATGTAAATCATATTAGCTTACTTTCTTATCCAAGACCTCCACTAGTAATGCATTACTATGATGAAGTCCCAAAACAGAACAAACGGCCTGCAAACAGCCTGACTTCTATGGTTGACTCCTCTACGCTCAATTGCCATTGCAGCCGCACCAGCCTCCGGGATGCTCTTCACAGCACACCACCTCACCTTTTCCCCAGCATCTTGATATGTATTGTCTGTCAACCTGGAAAGCTCTGCCCAAATCTTCCACATTGCTCAGTCCCCTCACTCATGCAGCTCTCTAATTACATGTTACTTCTGTAGGGAACCAAGTTCTTCCTGACCACAGATGCCCAAGAAGACCCATCACATCATCCACCCGCACCATTCATGTCTCATTTCACTTCTCTTCACAGCACTTGTATTAGAAATTAATCAAAGTTTTGGCAATCCAAAATATTATAACATTCCTTCCCTGTTCTGGAAGTTTCAAGACTTCCTAAGGCAGATGGCAGTGTAACAGGTTGAATAGAGTCCTCCCAAAATTTACCACCCAGAACCTCAGAATGTGTCCTTAATTGAAGTAGGTTCTTTGACACTATATAGGGTCTCAAAATGAAATCATCCTGAATTTACAGTGAACACTAGCTCCGGTGACTGGAATTCTTAGACAAAGGAGAAGGCGATTTAAACACAGAGATGCAAACCTACAGGGAGACAGGCCAGGTGAAAATGGAGACAAATATTGGACAGCAAGGATCAAAGGATACCAAGTGTTATTGTCACCTTCCTGAAGCTAGAAAGAGTTGAGGAAGGATCCTCCCTAAAGCCTTCAGAGGAAGCATGCCCCTGTTGGCACCTTGATTCAGACTTCTAACCTCCAAAGTGTTGTAAAATAAAGGCATAAGTTTGTGGTCATTTGTTACAGTATCCATAGGAGAAAAAAAAAAA
>NW_008474364.1:0-1272 GCF_000622305.1 Nannospalax galili | reverse complement strand
CACTGGTCAGCTTCTACTCTTCACTGAATAATAAAAGGTCAATTTGGATTATGGAGCCTGGTTTCTTCTTTTTTCTAGCTGTGCCTTTTTCCACTCCTATTTTTTACAGCCTGGAACTTGTTTGTGGATCCACCTACCTCTGTCTCCGGAATGCTGGGATTAAAGAGGTGAGCTACCACATCCTCCCCTTTATTGTTTTTAAATGGCATTAATAATGGCAGTGATATGTACATTAATATTCTTAGATTGACTTGGTTCAGTTCAGGTTGCCAGAAAGAAACGATTTGATCTTACGGATTAATAACAAGGGAGAAGCTGAATCCAAGGGATATTGAGGCTTATTTTTTAAAAACTTCAGACACAGAATTAGAGAGATGGTTCAACAGTTAAGAGTACTGGCTGCTGTTGCATGGTATCCATGTGGAGGCTAACAACCATCTGTAACTTCAGTTCATGGGATCTGTGGGCATAGCATGACATGGGTGCACTTACATGCAGGTAAAAAACCTATAAACACAAAATTAAATAAATAATACACCAGATATGATGCACTGTGGTTAGTCATTCATTGAGGAGCCAGATATATTTCAGTGGCTGAAATATGTGTGAATCTGAAAAAGAACCTGAGGAAATAATCTTGATCTATCATTGTATATTTTAGATTAGTTTCTGGATGACAGGATCCTTAGGTAGCATAACAGAGAAATGTGTATCTGGGAAGAAAAGTCCAGGGACTGTGTTAAAAGCAAATCAGGCAGGGTATTAATAGATGAAGTCTTATCCTTTGAACACTTGACACAAATAGAAATTAAAAACAAATACTCCAAATTTAATGTCTTGACCCAAATGAAAGAGAACTAAACCAATATCAAAGAGAAAACAAAATAAAAATCAAATAAAAAAAAATAGGAAATGTATGTTGGGCGTGGTGAATGCCTTTTTAGCACTCCAGAGTCTGAGGCAGGTGGATCTCTGGAGATGCACGCCAGCCTGACCTACCTATTGAGTTCCAGGCCAGTCGAGGCTACAGGGAAATCCTGTTGCAAATCTATCAGAAACCAAAACCAAAACAACACAAAACACAAAACCAAAACAAGACAAAACAAACAAACAAACAAACAAAACCAAAACCAACAGCAGCTTAAAGAAAAAAAAAAAAAAGATCACAGGAGAAAAAAACGTAAAGAAATTAAAATCATAAAAGCTAACGTGAGCCTGCCTAAAAAAGTCAGATTTTTTAGAAAGAAAAGAAAAGAAAAAAAAAAAAAAAAA
>NW_008474363.1:0-1270 GCF_000622305.1 Nannospalax galili | reverse complement strand
CTTTCGTATCAGAATCAATTGAGAGTGGGGCCACTGTAAGCAGAGACTCAGAATACCCGAGAGCCAGAGAGCCTTGGAGACATGGCAGCTGGTTTCTCCTTCATCTGAATGGAAGGAAGTAGGCAGGCAGTCCAGTGTTAACAGGACAGGTACTGGAGCCTGGGGTCTCTCTAGCTCACCTTGCTTCTTGGGGTATATCTGTCCTCCTGACCCCAAAATGGATGCTTGTGTCCAGGAAATAGGATAGAGCATGGAAAAAGAAGTAGACCAATGGCATGCTCAACTCTGTTTAGACAAAAATTCAGAAAATTCCCACATGGCACTTCCATTGTAGTCTAGTGACCAGGAGGTACTTACTTGATGTGTGATGTACTTCCCTGTTGTAACCAAATATCTGACAGAAACACTGAAGTGGGTAAGAGTTCATTCTGGCTCACAGTTGCAGGTAGATTTTGGTCCATTATGGAGGGGAAGTTGGAAATGGGTGGCAGAAATCTGTCACAACACAGACCAGGAAGCAGAGAGCTCAGGCCAGAACCAGAAGTGGGTGTAACTTTTGAAGGCCTGTCCCTAGTGACCTTCATCCATCAGACAGTTTTCTAAAGTTTCCACAGTCTTCAAAAGCTGAGAACCAAGTGTTTAAAACACAAGCCCACAGAGGACATTTCAGATTCAAATCATAACAAATGGTCTCCCTTAGCTGCAAGGGAAGCTGGGAAACACGGTCTCTGTTCTGAGTCAACACAGAGTCACTAAAATTGGGGATTTTATGGTAGGAAAAGAGGAACAGCAACAACAGGACACTTGCACATCCTGCCCTCCACATTTCCCCAAATTTATTACCCCTTTTCCATCTGTTTCAGATTCTGTTGTGCAAACTTGAATCATTTCTTGCCTAATCAGCACAAGAGATTTCTCTCCTCCCCCCAACCCTGGGAATTCAACCCCTGGCCTCACACTGAAAATATATTCCAACACTGAGCTACAGTCCTGTAGTTTCTTAACTGGGTTTTTAACTCCAATCTCTTGTCTTTTGGGAAATTCCCATCATATCTCTTCTAAAATACAGATGTAATCATTCAAACCTATGATGATCTTGCAATTATCTGAAAAAAATTAAACCCTTAAGTAAGTTGAAGCCACACCTAGATACTGCTTTTCCTCCTTAACCATACCAAATTCTTTTTTAAATAAAAAAATTATTTATTTATTTTTATTCTATGTGTATGAGTGCTATGCCTGCATGTGTGTAAGTGCACCCATGTCATGC
>NW_008474362.1:0-1271 GCF_000622305.1 Nannospalax galili | reverse complement strand
TAATAAATTTTAAAAATTTTAAGTGCTTTTGGGGGAGGAAATGCTTTTGAAAAAATAATAATAATAAATTTTTTTTTCAGATCTGAGGACCAAACCCAAGGCCTTGCACTTGCTAAGCAAATGCTCTACCACTAAGCTAAATCCCCAACCCCCATATTTTTAAAATATTAAGGCTCCGTTTGATTTTCTGGCTTTTGTTTTCTTTTCTGGCACTGGTAATTCAACTTTCAACATGCTAAGCAAGTGCCTTACCACTGAGCTACAAAGCCAACTCTCCAGATTCTATTGAAAGAAAAGTGTTTTTGTTGTTTTTTTGAGACAAGGTCTCATACAGCCCGAGGCTGGCCACAAACTTGCTATGTAGCAGAGGCTGACCTTGTACTCCTGACCCTGCCTCAGCCTCCAAAGGGCTGGGATTACAGACCAGGGCCATAGCCAGCAGAGTGGAGTGGGGTTTTCTGTTTGTTTGTTTGTTGTTTACTTTCTCTTGATCATTTTTTGTCAAACCATCACAGACTGAAAGTGTTTTCTTTCTCCTTCTCCTGTCTTCAGTGCTGGGGATGGAATCCAGAGCCTGGTACACTGTAGAAGAGCACTGTACCACTGAGCACACCCTCCTCTCCAGCTGTTCTAGACTCTTGAGAGTTTATGCCCAAGCAGCAATCATCCATTTCCAGTGTCTCTGGGCCTTGTGTCACAGTCTGGTCCACAGAGCCCGCTCTGCTAGCCTGTACACCTAGCCCCAAAAGGTGCCAGGAACAGCTGTTTGGAGTGCTGAACCTGTGAACTGGGGTGACTCTGTGCATGCAGGATGCCTCACAGGGCAGCAGGGAGAGGGGAATGGGAAGAGAGGGGCAAGGTTAGCAGGTTCTAACTGGAATCTGGTCTTCCACACTGTTGCAGGGATGCATCTCTTAAGGAGGACATAAAGTCCCTTGACTGGCTGTTAGCCTGACCTCATTTTTCCTCCATTCCTAGACTTGGAGTGGGAGAGTTCCTCCTTTGGCCTGCAACCCATGAACATTCTGGGCCGCCTGTCTTTACAGCATTGCTGAATGGACAGCTCTATGCAGGACCACTTTCACAGGACTGTCAAAGGTGCACCTGAGCCAAAGCAATTAACAACCAACCATTGGTGATGAGGATGCTGAGCCACCACTAGTTCCACAGGCAGAGAGAGTCAAGGCCATGTCTCCTTCTCCTAGGTATGGGCGTGCAGGTTTCGCGGAGCGCCAGCTGCTGGGCGTGGCACCGGTCTCCCTCGCGCAGCT
>NW_008474361.1:0-1270 GCF_000622305.1 Nannospalax galili | reverse complement strand
AAAAAAAAAAACCATCCCCTTTGATAAGTTAGTTCTATTACAAAGATGTGGGGATGGTTCAATATACGTCAGTAAATAAATATAATACATGACATGACTAGACTGAAAAATAAAAATCACATAATCATTTCCATAGATGCAGAAAATGCCTTGGAAAAAATCCAACACAGCTTCATGATAAAAGTCCTAGAGGGTATTGAACTGGAGGGAATATATCTCAACATAATTAAGGGCACATGTCTCAGACTCACAGCCTTCATCATTCTAAATGGAGAAAAAATTGGATAAATTTCCATTAAAATTAGGAGTCAGACAGGGTTGTTCACTATACCCACTCCTTTTCAATATAGTGTTTGAAATCCTAGTTAGAGCAATAAGACAAGAGAAAAAAATTAAAGAAGTAATAATTGAAAAAAAGTCAAATTATTCCTATTTGCAGGTGATATGATATTATACAGGAGAGATCCCTAAAATTCCACCAGAAAATTTTAAAAAATGATCACCACTTTCAGCAAAGTGGCCAGATAAAAATTCAATTTACAAAATCATTAGCCTTTTTATATACCAATAGCAAGAAACTGGAGAAAGAACTCATGTAATTACTAGCATTTATAACAACATCAAACATTATCTTGGAATAAAACTATGCAAAGACATTAAAGACATTTACTATAATGAAAACTTCAAATCTATGAAGTGACTGAAGAAAAAACTAGAAGGAAGACGTTTGAGGCCAAATATGATTCCAAATAAGTAAGTGATTACTAGAAACAAAGAACAGAAAACAGAAACAAAAGTAACTTCCAGAGTCTTAAGAATTCAAGGGGCTGGAGAGATGGCTCAGTGATTAAGAAAACTTGAAGCTTTTGTAGAAGACCTGGGTTCTAATTCCAGCACCCACAGGGTGGTTAACAACTATCTGTAACTCCAGTTCCAGGGAATCTGACACCCTCTTCTGTCCTCTGTGTGCACTCCACTATGACACAGGTGTACTTAAAATACAAGGAGGCATAACCCTGATATGCATAATATAAAAATAAATTTAAAAATATTTAATTAAAGAAAAAGAGACAGCCTCTTTCACCCTCCCAGCTCTTCCACTCCATCTCTCCTCCTAGTATGGGCACTGGCTCCTTTCTTCTCTTGGCACCCCAGACTTCTGGACTGCCCTCTTGGACCAGGATCCCCACTGTTTCCTGATCCTTTGCACTCAAACCAACCCAATTCCTTGATCTAGTCCCCTGGAGCCCTCAGGGCCTGTTCCCTTCCC
>NW_008474360.1:0-1271 GCF_000622305.1 Nannospalax galili | reverse complement strand
AGAGAGGACTCAGGCGAAGTGAGGAGATTCAGGAGAGGAGAGGAGGTGTGACGCCTCGTTCTACTGGGGGAGCCCCTTAAGTACCATCTTGGGAAAGGGAAAGGAATGATGGCAGACACATGACCATAACACTTCCTTGTTACTGTGTATTAGTTTCTACAGGAAAACCTTAGTGTCTTCCTGTTTATTTCCCTATTCCATACCTTACGTGTAGGTAAATCAGCTGCTCTCGGTTTAATTCAACTTAATCTCTGTCACTGCCACTGAGGACACTTACAAGTGACATAGGCCTATTTCCAAGTGCAACTGCTCTGTGAATAGTGAGCCAGGCCAATGTGTCTGCCCAAGGATGTTTTCCTCGCTCACTAGCATTTTCACAGGGAATCAGCTGTCTCTCCTGACACAAGCAAACAGAAGGTTCCTAGTGGCCATTTCACTAAGAGAGAAACTTCCAGTATCTGCTACATCCGACACTGGTCTGAATCTCAATTCTCCACGCATTTAGATTAGTGATTGCAACTGTTTTTTCTTTCTTTCTTTCTTTTAACCTAAAAGGGATGCTGTAAGCCCAGTGAAATCACCCCCACTGGAGAGGCCCACCATCCTTGGCCCTATCTTCTGCCTCACAACTCACTCTGCTCATAGGAGTGATGCTTGTAGGTCTTGTCTAAGGCTAGTGGGAGTCACAGGCAACAAGGGAGTGTGACAGGGAGCCCAGAAAGCTCCACTGTCCCCAAGGATTCCCTGGTCTAAGCCTGGATTTGCAGAGTTAGCACAGGACTCGTGTAGATAACTGCCTGCAGAAGGGGAGATTCTTAGGTCTCCCAAAATCTGGAGCCACAGGACATCTGCACACAAAAGGCTCACGAGCTTGAAAAACAGTATCAATGAAACTTGACGTGCTTTTTGACTCTGATCTTCTCAAAAGTTTTCATGTCATCTGTTCCATGACCCTAATGAGGAGAGGGAGGATGCTGTACCCCCAGACTGCTTGACCTCTGACCTTACTTTCGATCTAGAAAGCTCTGTTTTGCCCCACTCCCTTGGTGAGAGTGCTCTCAGGGTGGCCCCACACTCAGATTTTAAAGGTAGATTAGGAAAGCACTTAGCATACCTACCATGGAGAGGAGGGATGACAGAGAAGCCATCCTCAGACCACCCCTCATCCTAGGATCAGTTCCCTTAAAAAGTACTAGGGACCCCAAACCATACTTGTCATATGGCTTACACCTATAGATGTTTGCTACATCAGATATTAATTCTGGGGGTGT
>NW_008474359.1:0-1270 GCF_000622305.1 Nannospalax galili | reverse complement strand
CTGCCTTATGCACCCTTCAGCATGCCTTCCCACATGTGTATATCCCTTCTCAAACCATAAGTCAATAATAAATAAATAAGCATTATCAATAAATAAACTATTCCTTTCTTCAGGTGCTTTCGTCAGGTGTTTTGTCATAGAAAGGAGAGAAGTTGACAGTTCAGGAATGCTTAGCTCATGAGACTTCTGCCCTCATGCACAGACTAATTCTGGTATAAAAGGGTTTGTATTTAGGAATTTGCTCTTTACATCTTCACCATATGAAAACACAGACTTCCTTCCATCCAGAGGACATGGTATCCAAGATGTCATGTTGGAATCAGAGATGGAGCTTGCTAGTGTTTTAATCTTAGACTTTGCAGCAACCAGAAATGTGAGAAATAAAAGTCTGTCCTTCATAAATTACCCAGCTTCTGATATTCTGTTACAGCAACCTGAAGCTAAGACAGAGACTTGGAAATCATTCATTCCAGAGACACTACGTCCACCTCGTTTCTCCATCTGAAAAACTAAAGTGCAGGGAGACACAGCTGGCAAAATTCAGGGCTTGAGGTGACTTCAGAAGTCCTAGACTTTGTTTTTCTAACATGGACTTAATTTCACAGAACAGTCTCTTTTTTTCTAAAAAGTTTTGTTTTTAAAAACAAGATCCTGGTGACCAGGCATATCTTCATGTCAGGGTTTAGTTTTTCAGAATGAGTGAGGCTAGACAATCATGCCATGAGTCTAGTGGGTCACAGACAAGAAACACTTATGCATAACATGAAAACATGCTATACCAAGTGGACAATGGAAGTAGGAAATAGCAACCTATAGGTAATGTTCTTATATTTGGGAATTTATTTATTTATTGTGTGGGTGTGCATGTATGTGAGTATATACATGTGGAGGTCAGAGGACAACTTGCAGGAGTCAGTTCTTCAAAAAATTTTTGTTTGAGCTTCTGTAATTTCATGCAATGGTTCTTAATCAAATTTATACCAGGAGTCAGTTCTGTCTTTCCACCGTGTGGGTTCTGCAGACTGAACTCAGGTTCATCAGTCTTGGTAGCAAACACCTTTACCCACTGAGCTATCTTGCCAGATCTGAGTTATTTTTTAAATTTTATGTGTATGAGTGTTTTGCCTGCATGTATGTAAATGGACCACATATGTGTGATGCCTGCAGAGAACAGAAAAGGGCATCAGATCCCTGGGAACTAGAGTTACAGATAGTTGTTAGCTGCTCTGTGGGTGCTGGGAACCAAACCAGGCTCTTAAGCTGAGCCATC
>NW_008474358.1:0-1271 GCF_000622305.1 Nannospalax galili | reverse complement strand
TTTATAAAAGAGATATCATTAAATATTACTGTGAGAGTAAGCACAGAATTCTCTGTGTCTATGTGCTGTGTTTGTGTATGTAGCTGCGTGTGTGCGAGGATGTCTGGATGTGGAGGCCAGAATATGACCTTGCGTGTCATATTGGTCATACGGTTTTTGAGACACAGCCATGCATGGGTCAGGAGTTCAGCAGGTAGGCTGGAAGAGATCGAGACCAGCCAAGGTCCAAGGAGTCACTAATCTCCATCTCCCCAGTGTCGCGATCACAAATATAGGCCATCGGACTGCTTCTTTTTTTCAACGTGGTTTTGGGGGAATTCAACTCTGGATCTCGCACGTCCAAAACAAGCACTTAGCTTTTATCACTCCAGGCAGGGACTTCCATTCTTAAGACTGCTTGGGTTTAAAGTACCTCTGCCCTTAGGACAGTATTTAAACGTTTCCGCCTCTGTTGCTGCGTCTGTAAAATGAAGAAGATTGTAAATAATGCTGCTTCACTCTTTGGAATCGGATACGGTACTTTCTAAATAAAAGTTACGTTTTATTAAGTTGTTTTCACCGTTCAGTAATTCATCCCAGGAGGAAAAATGCCATCTGTCCTCTATGTGCAGGGTGTCTTCAGAAGGCTGTGTGCTTTGCGTGGTAAACTAATCAAGCTTGGGGCGATGGTTTTGTGGGATGGACTGAGAGGGGTATTCTTAGCAGTCTTCAAGGGCAGGATAGTTGAGCTACATGGCCGATAATGGGACTATGGGTGGGTGAGGTTACTGGATAACACGTCATTTTGCAACTTTGTTAGAAGGTTGTTTATCTTACATGAATGTTAGGGTGCAGCTGTGATCTGAGGGTTTCCTGTACTGAATAAACGAAATGGGGTGCAGATAGCACGGTTTTCGTTTTGAATGTCCCCTTTTGTTGTTGCTGTGAAATAACTACCCTGAGGAAAGCAAACAGACGGAGATGCGCATTATTTGGGCTTACAGTTCAAGAGCACAGTCCATTCTGGTGAGAAAGTGCTGACCACGTTTACAGTGGGTTTTCCTACAGCAATTAATGTAACCAAGAAAATATTTCCCAGGTATGACTTGGTGCAATTAGTCCCTCCCAGTTGTCAGCAGGTGCTTCTAGAAGTTACTTGATTTGAGGTCTTTTCTCATTTATGGTTGGTGTTAACCATCACATCCCACAGGGACTGGGAGGAGGTTGTGGTCCAGGGGCCATGCTATCTGGAGGTGCTGGATCCTCTAAATGTGGCATTTAGTAGAGATTTT
>NW_008474357.1:0-1271 GCF_000622305.1 Nannospalax galili | reverse complement strand
CATTAACTGAAGCAATTCATTTTCTTATCACTTTCATAGTTACAAAAGAATAGTTTTTATATTTCTCCTTTTTCATTTTGGAAATAATGACATGCAAATTATTTTATTTATAAGTTGTCTTTTACCAGCACTACTTTATACTGAAATGTTTAAATAAAAAGCAAGTAAAATCAAACTATCTGATTCACAAATTATCCAAATGTTAATTCATTGTTACTCGTGCTTAGTGAGTTTAAATTTCTAATGACTGAAATAAATCTGTTTATTAAAGTACTACATGGCTAAAATTCTAATAAACTGAACAAGTGAAGTCAAGAACTAATATTTTACTTATTGTTATTAAAGTTCTCTTGAAGTCCTAATGGATATAAGCTGTCAAACTTGTTACAAACCATTGAACAGCAAATTTTAAAGTTGGAAATTTAAATGATTTAGAGAAAAGTTCAGAAATTATATATTCTTCTATAACTAACTTGAGCAAAAACAAATATAATGGAAAATTTTCAGGAACTACAGTTACAATATAAAGAATCAAAGAAAAATTTATTTTAAATAAAATGTAAAATTAATAGTTCACATTCAAATAACTGATTAGTGTTCCAAGAAGGAAGAAATGGCCATATATGTGAAGTTTCTACAAAACTGAATGAATCATTAGAATTTAGTGATGGTGAAGAGTCAGAATGATACAGAGACAGAACGAATTATAGTGGGCTATCCTTAGGTATAAAAAGTCATTTATTCCTCATCCCATGCCATGTTAAATGCCCTTTTGATTCTCAAGTCAAACCATTGAAATGTATTTTTAATAGCCTACCAACCAAAAAGGTATGACTGTCATCTGATGGCATCTAAAACCTACAACAGAGGTTTGCTGTAACAGACAGACCTGTGTTCTTCACAAATATGATCAATAAATGCACGGATATATGACTTGTTATGTTCCATAACCAACAAAACATTAGGTAAGTTCTTCCATGATGGAGCTCGTTACTAGAAAGAGCAGAATCTGTGTTCCTGGGCCATGATAACTCATATTTGGCCTAAAAATTAATTTATTGTCTTTGTGGTGGAAACTTGAGTATTTCATCAACAATATGCCTGAGTCAACTGTTGAATAAATGTGACCTTTCAATTGCTTATATTGGTTATTATCATGGAAGTGTATCAGCTAGTGACCTTGATTGGCATCCAGGACTTCAGGACTTCATTCTGAAGCATTTACTCTGTGAAAGCACTAAATTTTAGTTTTGATTTTGTGTTTTTTTTTT
>NW_008474356.1:0-1271 GCF_000622305.1 Nannospalax galili | reverse complement strand
TTTATTACAAAGTCTCTTTAGAAAGATACAAGAAGCCAAATAGAGATACTAAGAGGAGGTCTGGGAGGATCCCAGGTACAGGAGCTTCTTGTGGGGTTTCCTGTGCCTCACTTTTTGCATAGATGAGTTCTTGTTCATCTTTCTGCACACCTCCATGTATTCAGCTGTCCAGAAGCTTTCTGAACCCAGTCTTTTTGGTTTTTATGTAGACTTCATAGTTAATGATTGCTGATGGAGTTGGTAAGGGAAATCCAGAAGAGCTGCTCTCTTCACATCTTCAGAATTCCTTCCTGTAGGACCTCTCTGCCCTAGAAAAGCATTATGACCAGTTCTCCGAGTTTCTGCAGCCTGCCTTGTGAAGGGAGTTATGAACCAGTAACCATGAATGAAAACCAATATATACATAAGTGTGTGTGTGTATCAGAATATCACAAGATTGTGTAAGCTACATGGTAAACAAAAAGAAAATATCTAGAGAGACTAGAAAAAAAGAAGAGCAAAAAACAGAACTGCAAGACAAATGGAAAGTAGCTAACAAAATAGCAGTAGTAAGTCTTTATCAGTAGTTAAATGTAAGAGATTAACTCCAATCAAACAAAGAGGTCTAAGAACAAAGACCCAACCTTATGTTGTTCATAAGAAAGTCACTGTAGAGGCTTGGGTGCACATAGCTGAAAGGGACAGGGTAGCTGTAATTCAGCAGACTGTTCTTAGATAAGCTAAATTGTGGTTTTCTTCCCAAGTATAACTACTTCAATTGCTTTCCTCTTTTTAACTTCAGTTTCCACTTCAGTAGTTTGCTTTTTTGAAGGGGATGGAGTGAGGGACTGTTACTATAACAGAGACTAAGGGTAAATGGCTAATAGACATCTACTGGAATGTCAGCTGAACTGAGATATGAGTTGTACAGAATCATTGATCTCTGTGTTCTATTCTCTTGACAATAAATAGGCAACATTTCATATTTTCAGTAATAGAGGCTAACAGCTGTTCTATGTCATAGAGACAAAACCTATGAAATATATGAAGTTGATGGTAGTGACGTGATATTTCTTTGGTTGTCAGTTGTTTTAAGACGTACCACATTCAAAGAATTGTTTGTATAAATATTTACACACAAAGAACTTGAATTTGGATAGTATTTGATCACCATCTCTCCCTTTTCTTTTTTTAAATGAATCTTTAGATTTTATTTATTTTTATTTTGTGGGTATTAGTGGCTTGCCTGCGTGTAAGTGCACCATGCACATGTAATGCGCACAGAGGCCAAA
>NW_008474355.1:0-1270 GCF_000622305.1 Nannospalax galili | reverse complement strand
AAAAAAAAAAAATTCTAATGTCTAGAATCCGAAAACACATGACTACTTATCTGAATAGATAAAGTATGGCACTGTGATAGCAATCACTACTGGGTATCAACTATATATTTCTATTAGAATTTCTGAATATTTAAATTTCATAATAAAAATTTAGTAACATGCTTATTATATTTTAGTACAGTCTAAACTTACAGTCTTTACCTAAGCCTGGGTTTTATTTGTTTGCTTATTCGTTCGTGTATTCTCTTGGCACATTTCTATCCCACTGAGATGAAAAAGCAGCAGGCTTTCATGGTTTGAAGTTTGCTCATGTGCGATGATATTTTTTCTAAGTGTCATCAAAGACTTATTAAAGTACGCTCAGAAATTAATGAACAGAATTTGGCCATACAAATTAAAATATTGTTTCAAAGATCTAGTAGTATAAAATTCACTTATGAGAATGCCTTTGATAGTTTTGTTCCCTTAAATAGCTTTTACTTTTCAGTTACTTTTTTTTATCTGCCAGACAGACTTTAATGCAATATTGATACAGGGAAGCAATGTTTTTCTTTCTCTTTGTCATATTCTCCTCAGATGAAATACCTCCTGGAAGTTGAGCATATGCAGTTCGTTTCATTTTGCTGCTTGCTGGGTAGCCTTAGGTGTCAACGTGACACACCTGGGTAGAGGGAGTCTCCATTGAGGAATTTCTTCCATTGGATTGGCTTGTGGCTATATCTGTGGGGCATTTTCTTGAATGGTGAGTGATGTGGGAGGGCCCAGCCTATTGTGGGTGGTGTCACCCTTGGGCAGGTGGTCTTGTTTTGTATGACAGAGCAGGCTGAGCACAGGCCAAAGGAGCGAGCCAGGAGGAGCACTTCTCTGTGGCTTGTGCTCCAAGTTCCTGCCCTGAGCTCCTGCCTTAGCTTCCCTGGATGAGGGACTGTGCTGTAAGCCAAATAAACCTTTTTCTCTCCATGTTGGTTTTGGTCAGTGTTTTCATCAGGGCAACAGAAAGCAAGCTAAAGCACTACCTTTTTTCAGGAGCAAACTGCATATTATCATTTATTCTGTATGTTCAAAAGATCTGAACATGGGGAAAAGAAAATGAACTAGGTGGTATGTATTCAAAGAACATCTCAGAAGTCACAGCAGTGTGCAAGGATAAATGTTGGTTTGGAGAGATGGCTCAGAGATTAAGCATGCTGGCTGCTCTTAAAGAGAACCAGGGTTTGATTCCCAGCACCCACACGGTGGCTAACAACTGTCTGTAACTCTAGTTCCAGGG
>NW_008474354.1:0-1270 GCF_000622305.1 Nannospalax galili | reverse complement strand
CTACGAAGAATATGATGAATTAAAGAAACAAAAGGAGTAGACTTACCTTGTGCCATTACCCCGTAAATAATTTTTAAAAATAATTTTTACTTATATAAACCAACTGGTGCTAGCCGGTCAAAATATCAGCCACTTCTTTTGGATGACTCTTACTTACTTGGCCAAGACTCCGCTACCTCCTCTGGGTGACTTTTACTTACTTGAACTCCAACTCTATCTTCCACACCTCCTCTGGGTGCAATGTCGGGGTCCCTGTTCGGGTGCCAGCTGTCACGGCTCAGTGACCACAATTAAAGCCCGATGGGCTTGGGGACTCCGAGGTATAGGTGCGGGAGAAATCAGGATGCAGGTGATGCAGAGGAGTATGAACCAGTGCATACTTTATTTTAAGAAAAAACCTTATTTATAGTACAACAAGAGGAAGAGAAAATATTCTTTTCAAGCCAAATTATCTCATCATGTTTACAGTACCTTCATGATATTTGTAGTACCTTCGTGTTCCCAGGGATCAGCCCCTTTTGGAATCATATCTGTCCTTCCCTGCTTATTAAACATTTTGTTCTTTACTTATAACTTTGCTAGGTACACAGCTTTGTTATACAAGCTTACTTATGTGTGTTTAATAGGGTTCAAGGAACAGTCTGTCTCATGATAGAAATAACTGCAGAAGAACATAACATCCAAGTGCACAGGGAACTGAGGCTTCCTGTTCCAGCTCTGAGTTTACTTCAGGTCAGAACTCGGGGCTTCACATTCATGAACTGCGGGAAATTCAGCAGCTAGTGAGTGCGGGAGTTTTTCAGATCTGGAAGCCAAGATGTTTAGATCCCAAGAGACTGGCTTTCCAACTTCCAAAAATGTCAAGGCTGGTCACTGAGGAAGAGCTGGAGGCTCTTTCACTTGCAAATTCTGTGGGGTTTGGATAGGCATGAGATTATTCCAGTCACAGGAAAACAAAGATTCAAGGCTTTCTTCTTTTTCTTCTTTTACTCCCCCCCCTTTTTTTCCTTTCTTTCTTCCAACACTATGTATCCCAGGCTATGCTCCAACCCGTGATCCCTCTGCTTCAGCCTACCTATGTGCTGGGATTACAGGCCATGTGTCCCTGACAGTCAAGGCTTTTATTATCAACATGAGGAAGACTTGGAAGTCTAAGAACTGGGTTTCTGGGAATCTTCTCGTAGGAATGGGGATGGGCAGGATGTTTTTGTCCATCCCACCAAGTATCTCTGGGCTGACACATAGACTCCCATGGTTCAGCAAGATCAGC
>NW_008474353.1:0-1270 GCF_000622305.1 Nannospalax galili | reverse complement strand
TATGCATGTATCTGTGTGTGCATGCATGTGTCTGAGTGCACCTGTGTGTCTTAGTGTGCACACGCATGTCTGTGTGTGCATGTGTATATTAAGGTGCATGTGTGTGTGTGTCTGTGAATTCATGTATCTATGTGAGTGCATGCATGTATTTGTGCGTATCTGAATGCATGTGTGTATAGAGGCATTTGTGTGTTTAAGTGTCTGAATGTATGTGTGTGCCTAAGTACATGTGTATATCTGTGTTCATGTGTATAACTGAGTATATATGTGTGTCTGTGTGCATGTGTCTGAGTTCATATATGTGTGCCTGAGTGCATATGTGTTTCTGTATGCATGTGTATGTCTGACTGCATGTGTTTCCTTATTTTTGTATTTGCATGTGTGCATATGTATCTAAGTTCGTGTATATGTTTGGGTATATGTGTGTTTCTATTTCTGTGTATATGTTCATGCATATGTTTGTCTTTGTGCTTATGTGTATCTGAGTACATTTGTCTATGTACATGTATGTGTCTGATTGGGCACACATGTGTACATGTACGTGTATAGTCGTAGACAGGCATGTGTCTCTGCACATGGATGAGTCTGTGTACACACGTGTCTGGGTGCACCTGTGTGTTTCTCTGTGCATGTTTGTTTCTGTGTGCATGTGTGTTTCTGTGTGTCTGTGTGCATGGGTATGGTGGAGCAGGACAGAGGGTAGCTGTAGGGATGAAGACCTGGGTCAGAAAGCCAAGCACAAGATGTGAAGGGGAAAAGATGAGGCAGTCCAAGCATGAAAATGTGTCTGGAGGATTCTGGGAGGTGTGGTGTGAATCTTACTACGCCTGGCACTGACAGGTGGTCAATGATATCTGCCTGATGAAAGGAAGAACTTCTGTAGAAGGTCCTGTGGAGACCGGGGCTTATGGTGGAGGGGCTTGGGTGACCGTCACAGGTGGCTCATGGTCATGATGAACACAGCCTCTGAAACTGACAAGCCCCGATGCTTTGATTTCTTCACTCACTTATGCTCGTATGTGTATTAAAATCAACAGCTGAGTTAAGAAACCAACCTAGGAATCCACCAAGAGAGGAATGGATAAAGACAACAGGATAGCATATACAACTGGAGGTTTTCGGCCACAGAGAATGAAAGTTTGCTTTTGTAGGAAGATGGACGCACTAGAGAGGATGGTAGTAAGTGGATTAAGCCAGTCTCACAAAGACAGATGCCATGTCTGCCTCATATGTGGTTCCTAGAGTTTATATAAACATAAAGTCATATATA
>NW_008474352.1:0-1269 GCF_000622305.1 Nannospalax galili | reverse complement strand
CTAAAGGGACCAAAATAAATAAAAAAAATTATACTCTCAATAATAGTGGGAGGGGATGGAAAAATATTCTATAAAGAAATTTAATTTTTTAAGTCTTAAATATGAGGTTATGTATTTTAATCAATGTTACATCACTTGCCTAATTAGCGCAGAGCACCAGGACCAGTCTTTAGCTCTGGGGGAAAATAAAAGACAAAATTCTTAAATAAATACAAGTGTATACAAGATATTTTAAAACAGATTTTTTATTTCCATTTATGTGTGTGCATGTATGCCACTGGTGTGCAGGTACTGTGGGGCCCAGAACAGGGAGTCAGATCTCATGATGCTAGAGTTCAGGCACCTGTGAGCTGTCCAAAATGGGTACTGGGAACTGAATCAGGCCCAATGGACACATAGGAAGCACCCTTAACCACTGAGCCATCTCTCCACTCCCAATCAAGCTCGGTTTTATATCACTACAGCAGTCTGTCTTTTTGAGGCAGAGTCTCCCTGTAGCCCCAGCTAACTTGGAACTCTCTATGCAGACCAGGCTGTCCTTGAACTCACAGAGATCCACCTCCTCTGCCTCCTGAGTGCTGGGATTAAAGGTGGATGCCACCACGCTCACACTATAGCAATCTGAAAAAACGTACACAAGCCACTGTTCATAAATTTTATCGTTTATTCATTTTCTGATCTACTTTATGTGCTCTTCCTTGTCTCTAATTTTCAGTTGAATGCTCCTTTAACTCCAGTTTTGATCAGAGTGCTTACATAGGGTAAGAGACATACATGTGCACAAGTACCCTTCAGATAATTGAAGTGGACTTAGTCTAGACCACACAAGAAGAGTGGTGGTGTTTGTGCCTGCACATTAGTTTGTCTTCCTGAGTCAGATTCAACTCAACATTGAGGCGTCTGGACCCTCATGGTGTCTAGCCATGCCACCACTTGGGAAAATATTGAGGTGGCTCAAGTCCCGCTCAGCAACTCACTCCTGCTGTTATTACCTTATTCTTACACGGTATGGATCAAACACTGAACCTTTTGCCAAGTACTATTACTATTTTGTAGTCCATCCTTTGAGTTTATGAACCTCTTCCTCATTGAAGCTTCTCTTTCTGTGTTATCTGCTGCTGTTTCTAAAGAACAGTTTCAAATTGATGCTCTTCTCTTCTCCTACGTTTAAAACAAATATTTTATTTATTATTTTTATTTTATGTTGTATGAATGTTATGCCTGCATGTATGTAAGTGCACCCGTGTCATGCAATGCCCGCGGAGGACA
>NW_008474351.1:0-1270 GCF_000622305.1 Nannospalax galili | reverse complement strand
ATAATGACTACCCAACAAGACAGCTACAATGGACTAAGCTACATACTTCATCCATTGTTCTTGACTAGCTTGGACAAAACCTATTTTCCATTTCCAGCACTAGAAGAAAGAATTAAGAGATAAAACAACCACAAGTATAATCAATCACATGCAAATCAATCTTGTTATTAAAAAGAAATATTCAAATCCACAATATATTTGAATATTAGAATACCTACAGACCTTCGCTATGATTTGAAGTTACCTGCCAATGATCATAAGAAAGTCTTGTACAAGTGTAAACCAAAAATGATTTTAAAATATTCAAAGTTCAAGTGGAATCCACAATTGTTTTTGTTTGGATATTAATCTTGTATAGGTTTTTAAGATATGTAAGGTTTATTAATCACTGGAGAAAAATTCTAATTAAGTGAGACACTTTTCTCACTGTTCACCTGAGAAACTGATGTAAGAACAAAATACACCCCTGACCGACACATGTTCTGACTTCCAGGGCGACAACCAGAATGACTGCTGGATCTTTGCCCTAGCAATACTTCTGAGCAGCAACTTTGTGTACAATAGCATGGGACCCATCAACCAGCAGGCCATGGACCAACTGCAGTATCCTTTTTACGGTGCAGAACAGCCCAGCCTGTGGATAGAGTCAATGTCAAAAGAAAAGAAACAAAATAATACAAATCTAAGGGGAGATCTCATATACGTACTGACAAATTGACATGAGTCAGAACACAGCAAAATCACATGTGGGAACAAATGACACTAAGGGGAGCCGAGAGGATCAGGGACCCTGTTCATCTCACCACTTTTCCTTAGCTACTCAGCTTCGTGACAGAGCTGACAAAACGTATCAGGGCAAGGTCCTCCCCTGACCAAGATGTGATGGAGGACTCAGCCGAGTTTGTCAGTTTCTTCCCTGACTTTGTGTGGACTCTGAGAGATATGACCTTGGATCTAGAAGTAGATGGACAGCGTCTCAGGGCAGATGAGTACCTGGAGAATTCACTTAAGCTTAAGGAAGGTACAGGGATCTATATTTGCCAAGATTTAATAGTTTTGCAGGTGCTTACATTCAATTTTCTATTTCTATGCTCCTGGCTATTCTTATGAAGTAATTCTTGTCAGGTGTAGTTGTGCAGGTCTTAATCCCAGCACTCAGAAGGCAGAGGCAGGCTGATCTCTGTAAAATGGAGGCTAGTCTGGTCTACATAGTAAGTTCCAGGCCAGATGGCACTACGAGGAGATCCTGTCTCAAAATGCTGGAAAAAAA
>NW_008474350.1:0-1270 GCF_000622305.1 Nannospalax galili | reverse complement strand
TTTTTTTTCAAAATAAGATTTAGAGTCAAAAAATAAAATTTAAGTTTTGTTAAAGTCAGGTGTTTACCATTTATAGTTTGTCATCTTGCCATCTGTGTTTTGTTCTATTTTGTGATGTTGTGCATATTGAAAATGTAAACACTAAAGCTGAAGAAAGCAGTTCAAATGTGGGTTTTTATTTTCTAGTAGCTACATTTCTCCTGCTAAGATTAGCATAATTTCTAGATCAAAATAACACCCCATCAGTTAATTTAATCACACACTCAGCACCAAGACCTTCTAAACCAGTATGTCATGGATAATTAAAAATCATGCAGTATCTGTCTCAGAACTAATTGGATTAGGAATTTACTTCAAAATCAATTTTCCAGAATACTATGGAAAAACAAAGGTGCCACAATTCATAAAAATCTTAACTATCAGGCCTTTGATCTTGTGTCAAGAAATTTCCATGGATCACCTTTCCTAATGTTAGGCATGTCTATCTAACATTTCCTTTTTCTTTATTTGTGTGTGTGTGTTTGTATGTGTTCATGAGTGTGCATGTGTGTGGAGGCCAGAAGACAATGCTGGGCATCTTCTTCAGTGACCTCTCCACACTATATTTGGAAACAGGGTCTCTCCTTGAACCTAGAGCTCAGGATTCAACTAGACAGGCTGGCCAGCAAATCCTAGGGATCCTGGTTATCTTTACATCTCCAGTTCAAGGATTACAAGAACTCTCCACTAATGCTGATTTCTAACCTGTCATAGGACATAAAGACAACTCAACACAAAGACTGTAAAGAAACCATGGCATGAAGAGACAAAATAATAAATGTTGGGTGTAAACAACACAATAAGTAATATGTACACAAGCAAGGGTGTCTTATTTTGAGCTGGTACCATTTCAGCCTTAGATGGGGTCAGGGAGGGCCTGAGATTATGAAAAGATTGCTAAGGAGGTAACAAAATCACAAGGCCTGACACATCAAAACACTTCCTATTGAAGACAAAAGTGCCTTCCAATTCACTCAGAGAAAAGCAGATATACTGAATGAATAATGCTGAATTTGATGTAACACAGTGTGTGTGTGCACCTTTACGTGTATGTAATCGCTATACATATGACAAAATTTCAAAAAACAATTATCGAAATGCAGAATTTACCCTTAATTGGAAGGGTCTCACAAACTGTTCTTTCTAAATTTTTGTATTTCTGAAAAACTCGTGATTCTCTTAGAGGAAAGACTAAAATACATAGTGAAGGTGAGAGACAAAAATGAAGACA
>NW_008474349.1:0-1270 GCF_000622305.1 Nannospalax galili | reverse complement strand
AGAACATTCCATTTCCACTTATGAGCTGCCTAGAGCAGGCAGAGGAGCGGAGAAGGGACACTAACACAATCAAGAAAACAGATATCAACACGGAGAAATGGGAACTCCTTGTTCAGTGCTTAATATTGTTTTGGGCAGCTACAAACTTCTGGAAATAATGGGTGATGATGGATTTACATTACTGAGTGTACACTTGGTGCTATTGAATTACAGATTGTTTAAAAGAGAATTTTATAGCAGGCATTCTGACTAAAATAAATAGGAAAAAAATCTAGTTGGAAATCTATAAATAATAATAACAAGTTAGTAAATTTTATCTTTTAATTTGCGCTATTTGTGTTCTGATTGCTCTACTGCTGTTAAATACTTTAACCTTTGAAATATTGGGAAATAACTAAGGTACTAATAACATCCCTATTTTGAAATGTGTAAACAGAGGTTAATGATGACCAAAAGGATGTGTCATAAGGGATGGGGTTAGGGCTAGGATCCTTGCCGGGTCTCATGTTTGAATCCACAAAATCTGTCCTCAGAAGAAAGTTATGATAGAGTCTGTCTGAGAGTCATATGATTTTCTGAGTTAAGGCATAATGGTATAATCAACAATAGTAATTTCATGCTTTAGTTTAAATACACATCCTTTTGAGAATCTGTGTAACAGTCCCTACATGGAGCACAGATTCATTCTGGAGTCTAGACTTCAATTTAATAACTACATAAAACTGACTAATCTCTACATCGCTACTCCTTTCTCTGCAGGCAGGTCTTTGTTAGAGGTACTGGTGTCACAGTAGATACATGACCAGCGCACCCAGGAAAGGTGAGGGGAATTAAAAATCTGTCTCTATCTCCTGTCCATTCATCTGTGTGCCTTAACCTATCCAATCCTGTCTCCTGGAAGGAAAACCCATGTTGATAAATCAGTTGAGTTATTATATGTCCTTAAAAGTTGTCTATGACGGTTGATCAGTTAAGTTGAGTTCTTATATGTCCTTAAAACTTGTCTTTGATGGTTGATCTCATTTGTTAAATTGATTGGAGGGAGGAATTCAAGTCACGGGTGTTTTGGGTGTGTACATGTGTCCTCTGATCTGGTGAAAACTTTAATTCCCTGATGGTCCTGACATTGAATAGACTGTGGAAGGTGGGATATCATTGGATGTGGGGTTCTGGGTACTGAACCTTGCCCTGGCTACTTACAGTTAATGGTGCTCTGCTCTGTCCCCCATGCTATGAGCTGCTCTGCCACACTGTGCCCTTCCTTGATGGC
>NW_008474348.1:0-1270 GCF_000622305.1 Nannospalax galili | reverse complement strand
TTTTTTTTTTCTTGAGACAGGGTCTCCTGTAGCCCCAGCTGGTCTGGAACTCACCATGTAGCTCAGGCTGGCCCCAAACTCATGGCATCCTTCATTACCCCTCAGTGTTGGGATTATGAACATGAACCACCACATCTGGCATGAAATGCTTTTCTTTTGCAGTGCTAGGGATGGAGCCCAGGGCCTTGCACATGCTAGACGAGTGCTCTACCACTGACCTACAGCCCCAGCTCTGTTCTCATGTGTTTTAAGTGCTTTGTTTTATTGCCTTCAATTTGTTCGACTTATTTGACAATATAATCAGACAAACCTTTCTACAAGACTCCTCCCAGGTCCTTCCTAAAATTTTTTATTATTTTTATTTTATTTTATGTGTATGAATTTATTGTCTGCATGTAAGTGCACCGGTTTTGTGCAATACCCATGGAGGTCAGAAGAGGGTGTCGGATCCCCTGCAGTCAGTGCTCTTAACAGCTGAGCCATCTCTCCAGCCTCCAGCTCTTGATTTGCATATGGTAACTGCACTTTTTCTCACTGGGCATTTTTTTTTTTAAGACAGAGTTTTACTCTGTAACTTAAGCTGGTCTGGAACTTCTATGCTGGCTGCAGCCTCAAGGCAATCCTCCTGCCTCAGCCTCTGAAATGCTGGGATTACTATTGCAAACCACCACCTCTGGCTCATGTGCTCCAATTCAGCTCTCCAGACAGCTCCCACGGAGATCTGCCTGGGTCCCTGCAATGGCCACATGCCTCAGGTGCCACCTTTAGGTGTCTAACGGGTTTCTAACCTCCCCACCTGGAAATCCTGTGACACAGACTGTGACATTCATGCTGTTTCTTCAGTACTGTGTTGTGTCATTATCTGTGCACCTGTGGTCTCCTTTCATCAGACTGAAGGAGCTGACCTGTAGCTCCATCTCTGTTTACCTTAGATTGCATCAGTATTTCTGGAAGACTCCTGGCTTTTCCCCTAAATGGGACCTGTGTCTGGAAGTGCTGCTGGCATGGAGGTACTCCCAGGATCTGCTCTAAACTCTGCTACATAGACCCTGGAGAGCTCGACCCTCCAGAGCTTCAGTATCACTTTTCTGTTTTTATCAGCAAAGGAAAGCCACTGGGTCCTAGGCCAAAGGACTCAAAGAGACTGTCCTTCCATTTACTTCAAAGCCAGTGCTCCAGGCTGTGCTGCCCTTGGGTTTACCTCAATAGAAATGAGCAAGCAAGCGAACCCAAGCTCTCAAGCTCTCCTTCAGCTCTGTACAAGTCCCCC
>NW_008474347.1:0-1270 GCF_000622305.1 Nannospalax galili | reverse complement strand
GCAGGCAATACATTCATACACATAAAATAAAATAATAAATATTTTTTAAAATAAAATTTAAAAAAACCTGCTGGACATAGTCAACATCTATACCACAGAAAGGAAGCTGGGGAGGTGATGGATATGTTAATTTGCCTTATTTAGTCTTTTTACAATGTCTACACAGGTCAAAATCTCACACTAATCCACAAATATGCATCATCATTTGTCAATGCAGATAAATAAGCTCATAAAACAACAACCACCAGGCAGGACTTTTGATTCTGTCTCTGCTGCAGCCTGTTGTTAAACAGTTACCCAGAGCGACCCATGTACCAGCAAAGCCCTCCTGCCCAGACAAACGACCTTCCAGCCCCTCCCCAGACAAGACAGCCAAGGACTCGGGAGTAACTTCACGCAGCAAGACGCAAACCACACGGCAGGACGGTGCTCCCACCTCCCAGATGCATGGCACTTAAAGATGACAACCTCATTTTATAAAGCTGGAGGATGACTGGAATTCGCAGAGCCACTGGGGGGAATTTAAATTTCTCCAGAAAGCTGTTGAGCAGCCCGTGCCCAACACAACACAGAGGGCTCAGAGATCCCGGCCTGAACCCCCACGTGCACAATGAAAATGGGCAGCTGAGTGTAGTGTTACAGTTTCGGCACAGAAGGAAGGAACAGAAAGGTGAGCCGCTGAGTCTGCAGCACACAAAAGCTTTCACAGACACCTGCAGAGTGTCAGGAGCCCCGGGCACAGGCGCACACAGAACCGCAACCAGAAGGACAGGCGTGTAGGCTGAGAAACATCGTGGGGCTCTGTCAGCATTCCAGAAATGTTCTGTGTCCTCACAGACTAACTCTTCCCAATCCAGAAGATTCTACCCAGGCATGAGGGGAGGCAAAGGCATTGTAGGTTAGGCCATGGCTCACAAGTGCACTAGCCCTGCATCCATTTCCAGAAAGCTACTGAAGGTTGTGCCCTACCAAAATAAGGGTATAAACCCACAAAGAAATAATGAGGAGTCCAGGAGTTAACAGAGCCATCACTGAAGAAAGATGAAGGAAAAGCCTAAGAAATAGTGAGGGAAACGCAGGATGATGGCCATATGTCAGGCTGAGAAGATGGAGCTGAGAGATGGCCAAAGC
Organism: Nannospalax galili; assembly: GCF_000622305.1. Classification (NCBI taxonomy): domain Eukaryota; kingdom Metazoa; phylum Chordata; class Mammalia; order Rodentia; family Spalacidae; genus Nannospalax; species Nannospalax galili. The sequence continues at coordinate 139 of NW_008474347.1, read as the reverse complement.
CAAGGGGATAGTCAGAACTGAGGGACGGTCAGGGCTGAGGGACAGCCAGAGATGGAGGACGGTCAGGGCTGAGGGACAGTCAGGTCTGAGGGACGGCCAGAGATTGGGATGGTCAGGGCTGAGGGACGGCCAGAGATGG
>NW_008474346.1:0-1269 GCF_000622305.1 Nannospalax galili | reverse complement strand
GGTTGTTAGCCACAATGTGGGTGCTGGGAATTGAACCTGGGTCCTCTGCAACAGCAGTCAGTGCTGTTAACTGCTGAGCCAACTCTCCAGCCCCAACAATTGTTTCTTAATCTGTATCACCGAGTTAATGTAGAAATCTTAAATGATTTAAAAGTACTAAGAAGCCAAAGTGACAAAAAACCAAAACGAAACAAAAACCAGAGAGTGAAAAAAAAATTCAGCTTATATTTAATTGGATAAGTTATTCATAAGCACATATCTCTGATGCAAACATCAACATAAATATTTTCTCTATAAAGCCAAAAACATTTATAAAAAGGAAAAAGTTTAGAATAGATAACTAACTGGTAAATAGAACATTTACTTGAAGACAGATAATGTTTTCTTCATTAGAAAAAGATATGACAGTGTTAGAAAAGTGAATCAGTTAAAAAGTTCATTGCTGTGGCAATAGCCTGTGTTAGTTTGGGAGTCTCTTAGACTACCCTAACAAACAGCTTGAAGGGAGGTTTCTCCTGTCTGGCACTGTGTTCCTTTGTCATATAGCCTGATATATGTGTGCATCAGGTATACACATGCATTAATGTACAAATATTTCATATGTATTTTTCAGGTTTTGGAAATAACAAAATTTCCCTCTGTTTATTCATATTACCTAAGCATTATTTATATCTCCTCTCTTCGTCTAACTGCCCTCGTCCCTCGCCAGTTAAGTATCCCCATTTTCCCTATCTCCCCCTTGACTGTACCTGTCTCCTACTATGCCCCCTCTCTTGAGCTCCATCTTCCTCTTTACACCCATGGATCCTTTTTAACCCTCCCTTCACCCTTCCTATTTTTCTTTTCAATGTATAATTTTGCAATTTTTTATTTCACATAACAGATCTTAATCATATTTAGACCCCTACACAGTCTGCACCCCCCAATAGCCCACCCACAGAATTTCATGCATTCTGTCATATATGTTAAGACTTACTGAGTCAAGTTTACATATCCAGATATTCCTCAGTGTGAGCTCATGCACTGGAGCATGTTCAGCCTACCTAGTGTCACTCCCTTAAAGAAGACTCCCTCACCCAGCAGTGATCAGCTAAGCTTGAGGCCTCCAGCCCACTTTCCTAGCTCTAGGTTGGTTTTTGTCCCATTTCCCGCTTGGTAACTCCTATCTCCCACTATCCTTCTCTAGTGAGCTCTCTTTCATTCCTTTTATCACTATGGTTCTCTTCCATTTTCCTGGCTCCTTCAGTCACATCAGAATATATACTCACA
>NW_008474345.1:0-1269 GCF_000622305.1 Nannospalax galili | reverse complement strand
GGAGGGCACTTGTGTGGACATCAGAGGACAACTTTCAGGAGTTGGTTCTCTCCTTCTACCACAATTCTTGGGGGAACAAACTCAGGTCATCAGACTTGTGCAGCAAGTGTTTTATCCACCGAGTCATTTTATCAGCCCTGATTTTATTTACTGAGACATAGTCATATGTAAACAAGAATGGCCTCAAGCTCACTATATCCCTGAGGATGACTTTGAGCTCCTGACCCTCCTGTCTAACCTTCAAAGTACTGGAATTGCAGGTGGGTGCCGCCACACCTAGGTACACATGTCTTTCAATACAAGTTGTACAGTTATTCTATCAATTTATTTTTCCTTTAAAAATGTTTGACAGTGGGCTGGGGATCAGTCTGTAGAGTGCATGCATAAAGCTCTGGGTTCAATCCCAGTACCACATAAACTCGGTATAGTGGGACATAATTATAATCCCAGTCAGTACTTGGGTAGTGGAGGCAAAAAGATCAGACATTAAAAGTCATCCTTGGATACATATGGCCAGCCTTGGCTCCCTGTCTCAAAAAAAAAATTAGGCACATATATGAAAACATCATAAAAACATCATTATTATGTATAATTAATGTATGCTACTAAATAAAATTTTAAAAACTGAAAAAATTAGCCGGGCATGGTGGTGAACGGCTTTAGTTCCAGCACTTGGAAGGTAGAGGAAAGGCAGAGCTCTGTGAGTTCCAGGCCAGCTGAACTACAGGAAGACCCTATCCCAAAAAGACCAAAAATCAAACAAACAAAAAAACAAACTGGAAAAAAAATACCAAGTAATCTGATCAATAAATGTCATATTAATTAAACATAGTTCCTTTTGTTTTTTTGAGACAAGGTCTCCCTGTAAACCCAGCTGGCCTAGAACTCTCTACGTAGACTGGGCTGGCCTCAATCTCACAGAGATCTGGCTCCCAAGTGCTGGGATCAAAGGTGTGCACCACCTATGCCTTGCTCAAACAGACAATTCTTAAATATATGAAAAATAATACTTTTCAATAAATATATGAAAAAATTAATCATCTTTAGTTATTAGGGGAATACAAATGAAAACTACAAGGGTTGGAGAGATGTCTCAGCAGTGAAGAGCACTGGCTACTCTTGCAGAAGACCGGGTTTTGGTTCCCAGCACCCACATGGTGGCTAACATCCATCAGTAACTCCAGTTCCAAGGGATCCAATTACCTTTTCTGACCTCTGCAGGCACTGCACAACATGGTGCACTTACATACATGCAGGCAATACACTCAT
>NW_008474344.1:0-1270 GCF_000622305.1 Nannospalax galili | reverse complement strand
GGTGGCTGTTTATTACTATTCTGCTTCTCTATCGATGTACTAATTTGACTTTCAGTAGGCAAGTAGGCAGGTCCCTGTAAAAGCAGGAGACAGTAGTGTTTGCCCAGGGCTTCCGTCTCAGGCTGATAAAAACCTTGGACAACCAGATACGCTGTGGATTTCCTTGGACAGAGCTGACTTCTTGCTTCTTGTGATAGGCCTGTCATCAACACCCCCATTCCTCTCTTTAGAGCAGAGAGTGGACAGTGAGTGTCCTGTGTTATTCAGGAAGGCGGTGGTGTGGCCATTCTCACAGTCACTGTTTTCTCTGTTAAAATGCTCTGAGAATTTCTTCCCTAGACAATCTAGGTGGGTGCCATGTTTGGTAAGAGCTGTGTTTATAAGAAAGAAGGTTCAGAGGTCCCACTCTTACCATGAGTTGGAAATGGCTAGAATAGGGGGCGCATTTGAGGAGTGTTTTTTCTGAAATAGTGAATTATGATTTGCAGTTCATATAGTCAGGAAAATGAGGAGATACTTGGACTCAAAAGGTAACCAGACTAAGGACTGTTTAATTAAAAACTGTGTTCTGCCCTTAGTGAAAATAAGATCATGCAGTCTCATTTAAGCTCCACCATGTAGATGTTAGTGCCAGGACTCAGGGATGTCAGCCAGACCAGGTGGCACATGCCTCTAATCCCAGCACATGGGAGGTGGAGGCAGGAGGGTATGGAGTTCAGCCAAGGTCATCCATGGCTACTTAGCAAGTTCAAGACTAGAGAACTTGGGCTACGTGATACTCTGCCTCAAAAAAAAAAAAAAAAGAGAGCAGTGTCCACAGCACTTGGGCTGAATTCCGGCTGGATAAGGCCAGCACAGTGCCCCACATGCCCTGAAAAATAGCTCTGTGGTTTGGGAATTTAAAGAAGTTAGGGTCAAGTTCAGGCTACTTTCCCAGGAAACCTGACACAGCCCCAGCTGTAATGCTTGCAGGAGAGACTTCTCTAGACAGAAGAACTGCCTGTACCCACCCGCATAGCTGGAATTTTGAGCGTTTGCACAAGAGTCAAGTGTTAATTTGAGCATATATGAAACTTTGTGTCTACATGACCAGAGGATGGGTACAGTTGGGGCTCCCCGAGTTGGGGACGGGCCTTAGGCTCTGGCTCTTCCCCTTTGTAGCCTAAGTCCTCAGAGCCTGTTTCCTTTCTTGTTTGTTTGATTGTTTGTTTGTTGTTTATTTTGAGATGGAGTCTTGTCATGTTGCCTGACCTGGTCTTGAACTCCTGGG
>NW_008474343.1:0-1269 GCF_000622305.1 Nannospalax galili | reverse complement strand
CACACACACACACACACACACACACACCTCTGAATGCAGAAGTTCATACACAAACACAGTAAAGAGAATGTTTGATAATTTAATAATTACACTTATTTTGGTCCATGACTGGCTAGATTGATTACTTTCCTATCTGTGGCAAGACAGCAGCACCACATAGAACAGGCAGGAAGAAAACATCAATAACTTATAGGGTTCAGGACCAAGATATTTTTCTCAAAAACAAGCTCTGTGTATGAACCACTTTCTTCAACTAAGCCAACATTCCACAGTTCCAACACCCACCAGGAGTCTGTTCAAAACCGGAGCCATGAATGGATTAAACCATTGGCTGGTCATCACCTTCTCTGGGAAGCTCTCACAGACACACACAGAAGTACGCTAATTTTCTGGGTGTCTTTCAGTTGGATCAAGTTGACACAAACAGCCATTTCAATAGTCAAGCAGATGAAGAACAGTAGCTAATTCTCAAGTAGGAAGATTAGATAAACACCTTTTCTCATACGATTCATTCTGTCATCTTGAAACTAGGGTGATTATAGGTTTTACTTTATTTGGTTTGTTCAGTAGACAAACAAAAACAGAATTTATGTCTTTATGGCAAGGAAATAGCTTGAAAATTGGAGCAAGGTAATCCTGAACTTAGTCTCCTATCTTTCCACAAGAACTGGAAGAGAGATGTTATCTTCCTTGATTCCTGCATTCCAGCTCCTTAGGTTAAACATGAATAGAAGGTCCGCTTAGCTTTCAAAAGTATCTACACGCATTTCAAAGAATATGGAAAGGGTGTACCCCGATGATTTTTAAAGCAAATAATCTAATAAACAGGAAGGAAAAGTCTATTTCTATCTCGATATCATCTATTATCTATCTACTATCACTCTGTTATCATCTGTCATCTATCTTTTATCTATCTTTCAACTACCTACTTTACCTATCTTTTATTCCTTGTAAGGTGCTAGGAGTTTAAACTAGGACCTGTGTATGCTAGACAGATTGTCAATCTTGGAACTATATCCTCAGCAATTGCTTTCTCTCCAAGAGAGAAAATATAGTGTCTTAGTTTTAATTTTCACTGACTCTTCTAGAAACTTCATCTGAACATGCTCAATCTTCTCTTTCAAAGAGAATCCTAAAACACCACGAAAATAGTTTTCTCTCAGAATGGGCTGCTCTTTGTGCGGTCATCCTGGGACTTACTATTAAAGAGCTTTTTATAGGGACTGAGTGCAAAGACTCAGAATTTGGCTTAAAAATCTTTCACCAGAT
>NW_008474342.1:0-1270 GCF_000622305.1 Nannospalax galili | reverse complement strand
CCTGGAACTCACTATGTAAACCAGGCTGACCTTGAACTCACAGAGATCCGCTTGTCTCTGCCTCCCAAGTGCTGGGCCCGGCTTCCATCTCTTTTCTAAGCATGCGTTCCTAACATTTTTGGGCTTCACTTTCTCCCTAGAGCTCTCCTTCCTGCTGTGTGGCTGACCTCTATGCTGATCTCACATGTCTGTCTCAATTCTTCTCTCTCTCCCTCCTCTGGGCAGCTGCCTCTACAGCTTGCCTGCTTTGCAGATTTCTTTAAATGCCAATAAAGTTGTCCTCAAGTTTTCTTTTGAGTCTGTTCCTAAATTTTGTTATTAACAAGACTAAGAAGCCTAATTTCCCCAGAATATGTGGCAACATTTTGGTGGGATTCCTCAAAATTTTCAGTAGTGATGTGAACTCCAGGTCTTGGCCAGTCCTGTGTCTGTGACTTTGCTGGCTGCAGCCCACGTGCCCTTTCTACTGGGCTGGCTTTGCTTGTTGCCTGTGACTTTCCTCTATGGAAATTCCATGTTCTTGGCATCTCAAACTTCCTGGGGTCTCTAGAGCAGCTTTGGATACACTCCCATGGCTGCATGCACTGTTTTCTCAAGGACCACCACCAGGTACTCTGACCCTGACAGAAATTTTCTGGCCTCGCAGGTCTTCCTTTGAAACCTGGGTGGAAGCCTCTGTGAGTCCACAACTTCTGTAATTCTGTATGCCTGCAAAATCAGCATCGTGTGAATGATACAAGGTTTGTTGCTAGTCCAAGCATTAGCCAGACCAGAGCGGCAACAACTTCTGAGTGCATAGAAGACAGCAGAACGTGGCAAAACACTTCCATCGTCTGTTTGTGGAAGCAGGAAGCCCTAGAGGTCTCTTCTCAAAGCAGTCTTTCAGGTGAGTTTATACCTGTTGAGCCTTGATCCTGAAGTGGACGGTGTCCAGCTAATTAATGATGTTCTGAAGACATTTTCAAGGCATCTTTCTTGTTATCTCGTTGCAAAATACTTGACTTCTCTTTACCAACTACACATTCTTTGGCTCCAATTGACAGGAAATTTTCTGGCCAGAAAAGTTCTGTCAAAGCAGAAAAGTTTCTGCTTTGATTTAAATTAAAAAAATTTATTGAGTTTTAAAAATTTCATGCATTTCCCAATCAAATCCAGATGCCTTCCCCCCATCCATGCCTCTTCCATCCCCCTACCAAACCCAGTGCACTCTGCCATACATACTAAGTCCTATTCATTTAGGTGTTTGTACCCAAATGTCCTTCAGTGTAAA
>NW_008474341.1:0-1269 GCF_000622305.1 Nannospalax galili | reverse complement strand
CTTCAGTGCTCTTTATTTCCTGGTTGGCATTTTCTGCATGTTAGTATAAAACAAGTACTTTTATTTGGTACAGTGTGGGCTACATCTCAGTTGCAATAACATCTAGGTTAAATAAAGATAACATTTTTAAAATCACTATAATTAATCTTTGCTGTTAAGCTAGATTTCTGTATTAAAAAGGATAGGGTCTTATGAAATTAGTTATCTAGTCCTCTTTTTTAAAAGTGCCAAACATGACAAAATATTTTATGTCCTAGAGTACATAAAAGGCACACAGAACATGGCACACAGACAGCAGCAGATTCCAAGCTGCTTTAAAATCAGGCTGATCTTAAGGACAGCTTTGACAAAAACCAAGCAAGCCATAATGAAATGAATAGAACCATGTATGCAAGGTACAAGAATGATTTTAAAGGGCAAGAAATCTACTTAAAGCATAAGAAATAACATTTTCTAAATGCATAGTGGTGAGCACCCATATAATTTGGGGTGTGTAAATTACAAGTCCAGAGGAGATAAGGTTAGAGTGTAATGATTCAAATTGTCTTCAGAATTCAAAAAAGGAGTGTGGAATGTCAGTTGGTGGTGTTTAAATTAGATTTCAGGAAGTTATAGTATTACATAAGTGAGAAACTCTAATCTAAATGAATAATCCACCATCTGAGGCTTGCTAGAAGGTCACAGTAGCAAATTACTGAAAAATTAGAGACTGCACCACAGAAAATATACATTTTCATTAATTCATTGTACCACACAATCAGCTATATTGTGCAACTGTCTGTCCTCAGATATGGAGGGAACATTGACTGGACTGGTCAGAGCGATTGCAATCTGGGGCAGGTTCTATCCCTTTCAGAAATAACTGAGACCAAGGAAAAATCTGGCTTACATTACTAATTGGGAATCCCAACAATGTCCAACTCAGTTCTGGAAAGGAATGTACTTAAAAGTTAGTTTATAATTCAGATTGCTATGTCCATAATTTTAGAGTCTAATCCAGATTCTTGTATTTCAACCTGTTATTCTTTTTTAAAAATTATTTATGTATTTATTTTAATTTTATGTGTATGAGTATTTTGCCTTCATGTATGTAAAGGCACTTGTGTCACGCAATGCTTGTGGAGGCCAGAAGAAGGCACTGGATCCTCTGGAATTGGAGTTACAGGTGATTGTTAGTCACCATGTGGGTTCTGGGAACCAAGCCTGGGTCCTCTGGAAGAGCAGCTAGAGCTCTTAACTGATGAACCATCTCTCCAGCTGCTCAATGTA
>NW_008474340.1:0-1264 GCF_000622305.1 Nannospalax galili | reverse complement strand
TTAAGAAACAAGTCCCTCTCATGTTCAAGAATAGACTTGGTCCCAGCTCCCTGAGCCAAGTATAGTAGATCTTGACTATTCTGGGTTCTGTCCTTGCCCTGAAGACAATTGCTGCTCTATTTTAACCCAGGTCCTTTGAAGTGCTTCGGAATTTGAGATGGCTGCAGAGTTCCTCGGTGTATTGAAAAGTGCACAAATTTCATTGTCTCTTTTGTTCTTCCTCCTTGGCTAAAAGAGAACATTCTCTCCAGCCTGTCTCCACGTTTGCCCATGAGATTTGAGATGGACTGTCAAACAGAAACAACAGTGAAGAGAAAAATTAATGATGCTTTGATGCCTACCAACTCCGAAGAGGTACCAACCTGCAGGCTTTCAAGTGTTCTAGAATTACTCGAAGGTCCCAACTGCTTGCCTGCACAGGTAGGTGTCCATATTTTCTAGAGAATGCTGTGCATGGTCTGGCAATCTCCACTATGCTACAGCTCTCTCTAATCAGGTAAAACTTCTCTGCTAAAATGGTCACAGTATTACCCCATAAGCAGTCTGATTCAGAAGTTCATAAGGATGGTGATAAGCATGATGTTTTCTGTGAGAAGCCAGAGAAAACCACAGATCTCCTGTGAGATAACGATTTCCTCTCTTTTAACTCAATGTGCAGAAGGATTTTAACCCTCTCCTGTAGCCAAGGGTTGTCATTTAAATTAGCTCAGAACTCTTTTTACCCCATCTTTAAATCGGCTAGGCATTAGAGGAGCCAATATGGTATTCTGTCTTTTATAAAACTTGACTGTTTTCCAGATGTGGTGGCTCACACTTTTAATCTCAGCAGAGGCAGAGGCGGGCGGATCTCTGTGGGATCAAGGCCAGCCTGGTCTACATAGTGAGTTCCAGTCTCTCTGGGGCTATATGGAGGCCCTGTCTCAAAAAGACCAAAAACAAAACAACAGTTGACTGTTACTTTTGAAGCATAAATAACAAAAATGATTATTATGTATTTGGGGCACAAGAAAAGGCCATTCAAAGAAAAAAATCATGCTGACATTTAGTTTCATTTTACTTGAAAATAATGATAAATTTCTGCCATGAATTGTTTCTTTATACCTGAAAAAGAGACATGCCAAGTGTTTCTTTTATCAAAATACTATTTTTGTAAGCAAAGAAGTGTCTTTTTAAAAATATATTGTTTTGAGAAGTCTCAGAGATATCATGGTTAAACTTTACGACACAAGTTAACTAAACATCTCAGATTATCAAGTCATAGAAC
>NW_008474339.1:0-1269 GCF_000622305.1 Nannospalax galili | reverse complement strand
AAAAAAAAAAAAAAAAAAAAAAAAAAAATCCCACAAACATGACTACAGCCAGTCCAAAGGAAGAAAATCCACAGTTGAGATTCCTTCTATCCAGATGTGTCAAGCTGACAACTAACACTATCCAGCACAGCTCACCCTTTGTCAACTTGACACACAAACATATCACTATTAAACCACAACCTTTCCATTTCTCGTCCCCAAGGTATGATGGTAATATTAATATCACAATATAAAACAGTCCAACATTAAAGGGCCTACAGTTCAAATTCTCTTTTAAAGGTTTCATACTGTCTTATTTCAAAAGGGAAGATAAGAGCACACATAAGCAAAACCAAAGTCTAACAATAAATCTCAATGTTGGATCAATTCACAATCTTCAGGACTTCGAAAGGCTTTAGCAACACCACTTCTCTGGCCCATCCATAGCACACATAGCTTGTCTCATAGGTGCAGGCTGCCTGCACTACATACCTGCCACTGCCCTTGGTGGTCGCCCCATGGTCCTACCATCTTCAATATGTGGGCGCTCATCTGCAACTGAGGCTACACCTTCATCAGTGGCCTCTTCTGGCCTCTCAGCATGCAAAGCCTCAGAGTCTCTACATGACTCCATCAATTTTATGAATCGTCACTGAAATTGAGGCTGCACACCTTCACCAGTGGCCTCTCCTGACCTTTCACAGTAACAGCATCAGATTCTCTCCACTACCCCTTTATGCCTTCAACACCAGTACCACCTGGAAGACTTTTGTACATTGCCAAGTTTGGCTGCCAGTTTGATGTACAGACTTGGCCCCCTCCAAATTCCAGCTTCTGTTTACTGACTCTGAGGAAGTACCTCCCAGAAGATTTCACTTAGTGATGCTGATCTACTTACTCACTGCTGATTTTTCAGCCTGAGCTGACCAGCATCGATTGTTCCAGTAAAATGGAAAAGCTTTCACTTCCAAAAATTCTTAATTTTACACAAACAGCCTTGATAGAGTCTTTGCTTTCCTTTGAAGCTTCACAAGCCAGACTTCCACTACGCCTCTTTCAGCATTATCTTCCAAGTTCTCCAGAACAGCTCACTGAGGTTCAATCACTTTTCTAGTCCAAAGCTCCAAAAATTTCCACAATCCTCCCAGACATGTGTGGTCAGGTTCATCACAGCAATAGCCTGGGACCCTAGTATCAACTTCTGCTCTAGATACTTTCTACTGCTGTGATAAAAGCAGTGCCCAAAACCAACATTCAGTTTTTCTTCTTAGGCAGTGTGGAGCTTGAACT
>NW_008474338.1:0-1250 GCF_000622305.1 Nannospalax galili | reverse complement strand
GAGAGAGAGAGAGAGAGAGAGAGAGAGAGAGAGAGAGAGAGAGACTCTATAACTGAAGTATACTTGAACCTCACTGTGTATCTTCTTCCTAATTTAGGAGTGCTGGGAACACAAGCATGCACTACCACACCAGCTAGTGCTTTCAATAGCCTTGTGTCAAATATGGCATACGTTCCTTCTTCCTTCCTCTATTTACCAAAGTCAGTCAGCATTCCAGGGGGAGAAATCACACAAACGGCGGGAATTCTAGAAGCCAGCTATCACTGGAGACTCCACTTCCACATGTCTGCTGGATTTCCTTACAGCTGGGAATTATAAGTCTTTTGTTTAGATGTCACTTATTTCTTTTAAAGACAATTGAGTTTTGTTTATGACACAATTACTCTTCTGCTGGAACAGTGTTGTGGGGTTTCTTTAAGTGATACATTTTTATTTTATTTTTTATTTTATTGTATTATTTATTTATCTCTTCTTCTCCCCCATGCTTTAATGACATATATCACATGTTCTGTTTCTCCCTCCCCATTCCCTTCTGACTTCTCCCTCCTGCTAGTCTCCTTTCAACATTTATTTCTTACATACAGTAAACATACATATACATACCCATGTATATATAAAATATTTGACTGATCTTATCCCATCAAATTACTTTTAAACTTTATTAGAAAGGGCATCCAGTTTACCAATATTATTGTTTCTCTAGGGGTAAAAATACCTAGTTGTTCTTAAAGTTTTGTCTTTCTTGGGTTTCAGAGCCAATGATGTTCAGCAAACGCCCTTCTCCACTAGCTTGATTGATTCCTCAAGACTTTGTAAAATGTGAGGTCCAATACACATAATATACATGTACATACATTCATTGTGTTTATGTGTTTATGTGTGACATAGGAGACTCCACTGTATAGTTGTAATATATAGTAAATTCCATTTGTATAGATGTTATGGATACTCCCTTAGTTCATTTGAGTTGTACCTCTAAGATGAAAATGTAGTTTGCATGAACACTGAGTTAGAGTACACACAGCAGATGTTTAGTAAATAAAGTAATTATTCATTATAATTTTGGTTAAGGAGTAGATGAGTGGAGAACAATTATAACAAATAGTCAAGAAAAGGAAAAACACATGGGCATTAATCTTTTAGTGTTTGCTTTTCATTGCAGTAAAGACACGAGCCAGGTTTCTATTCAACTTTATCTTTTTGGTGCTAGGATGCACCCTATAGTTTTGCAAAAAGTAATAGAAAGAGGG
>NW_008474337.1:0-1269 GCF_000622305.1 Nannospalax galili | reverse complement strand
AAAAAAAAAGCTGAGAAACATGTTGTCAAAAGTGATGATTTATGAAGGAGATGCGATTCAGTCTACTACCTAATAATCCCTTTATATCGATCCTGATTTTTAGGGGGTAAAAGGGATTCCGGGAATGATTGGCCCACCAGGACCACCAGGACGCAAGGTAATTTCAGTTCTTTTTCATTCACATGAAGCAATATCACCATCTACAATTTTATTTTACATGGTGGTCTTTATCATTGCTTAACTGCTGATGTTCATTTCTGGACTTTTTCATTATCTTATTGTAATCCCATGGACCACCATGCTAAGGGAGTTTCTCTCTTCAAGCTGTTGAAAGTGCTTCTGTCTCTTTTTTGTTTTTGCTTTCTAAATCAATGAAGTATTGTTGCTTGAACCTTCCTAAGTGTTGTTGTCTCTTAAAGGGAGAACCTGGTATTGGGGTAAAAGGAGAGAAAGGTGTTCCCGGATTCCCAGGACCTCGGGTAAGGGTCATTCCTCATAAACGTGAGTGAATTTGGAAGCATTGCTCTTTCACACATTTGTGAGGCTATGTCTATATTCCCATGAGCTTAAAAGTGAAGACTATCCCACATTATGACAACATGTCTTACACAAGAGCTGTATATAACTAAAGGTCCCAGGGTGTCCCCTTCCATTGACATCATTTAGATAAAGCAAGCCTGCAGACACAGAGGAACTGTGGAAGTGACAGGACTATAGCGTCTCCTTTTAGCTCAGTGTCAGTGTAATAGGTGTGCAATGGTTATCTTAAGCCTAGTTCATAAAATAAAGGGGCTATCTATGGGACATAACTGGCATAAAATCAGTATGTCTGACTCCAATCATCACCTCATATGTGTCAGTTGTGGGGTGCTCCATGGATTCACCATTGAAACCAATCCCCAGCAAGCTTGGTCATTGATTTTACGTAAGTCTAATTTGAGTACTGAATGGGCCAATTTTGGCTTTTAAGTTAATTTTGTGGCTGAAGTTGCACAAAGGAACTAGTCATTGCCATACAAAAAAACATTGCAAATTACAGAGATGTTTGGCCTAGTGCAAACATTAAACTAACTGATTTAAATTGAAAGAGTAGTAACAATCAAAGTACATTATTTGTTTATTTTTATTTCATGTGTATGATTGTTTTGCCTACATGCATATTTACCACATGTGTGCAATGCCCATGAAGGCCAGAATAGGGCGTCAGATGCCCTGGACCTCGAGTTATCAATGTTGTTAGCTACCATGTGGTGCTGGGAGCCATCTCTT
>NW_008474336.1:0-1269 GCF_000622305.1 Nannospalax galili | reverse complement strand
GATAGATAGATAGATAGTAGACCGGGATACAGACTTTGAATAATTATGAATGCTAATTTTGTGAAAATAAAGAAGATAACTTTGATGGTTTGAATTTGCCCCTCATAGGCTCCAAGTATTTGTACATTTGATTCCCAGTTGATGGCCTGTTTAGGGAGGGTCATGGAACCTTCAGGAGGTGAAGCCTTGCTGGAGAACCTGCATCCCTGGGGATGAACTTTGAGAGCTTCCAGTTTCCCCTGGCACCATAGGCAAATAATCTCTTCATTCTGTTTTTTTTTATACCTGAAGACATTTTATTCACTTTCTTCAACTGCTGGTTAAAAGTAAAATTACTGTAATTATTAACCATCTGGGAAATTTCTTCATATAAGATTTAGGTTATAGTGCAGAAACCTAGTTTATTCCAGTAATAGTGGTGTGGGTGTGTGCTGTATCTACACTCATGTGTGAGGTAGGTGTGTGGTGCATGCACTTGTTTTTAGGTGTGCAACCACCTGCACAGGCACTTACGGAGAACAGAGGAGGATGCCAGGTGTCCTGCTCTAACACGCTCTACCCTACTGCCTCGAGATAGGATCTCTAAGTAAACCGAGAGTTAGGCTGGTGGGAAGCAAACGCATTTCCTCCTTCAGTCATCTCTCCAGTCCTGTATCCTAGTCCCAGATGGCCTGGAACTTGATATGCAGTCCAGACTGGCCTTGATCTCCTAGAGACCTGCCTGCCTCTGCCTCCCAAGCACTGGGATTAAAGATGCGCACCACCAAACCTGGCTGTATAAAACGCTAATGTAGATTTAAAGTCATAAACACTAAAGTGCTTTAGGGTGTTTGTTTGTTAGTTATATTTTGTCTAATCATCCTGTGAGCTACACTCTTGTTTCTCAAAATTACTGTAACAATAAAAAGCCATATGCGATCTTAAGCTTTCGCTTTTACAACAGTGTTGTGTTCCTTTTACATTTTAGAGTATTTGAAGCTTCTCTTAAAGCATTTTTTTCTTTCTTAATGTATATTTTTTGAATTTTTGTGCACTTTATACAATACATTTTAATTGTATTTAGACCCTCTCCCCCATCTGTAGCCCCTGTAACCCCCCCACCACTGGATTTCACGCATTCTGTCATATATGATAAGGCCTATAGAGTCAAGTTTGTGTCCCCAGATGTCCCTCGGTGTGAGTTCATTCACTAGAGTCTCGTCAGTCTATCTAGAGTCTCTCCTTTAAAGCAGACCAACTCTCCCTCTCTCTGCAGTGATCGGCTGTCAA
>NW_008474335.1:0-1269 GCF_000622305.1 Nannospalax galili | reverse complement strand
TCTCTTCCCCCAGGCTTGTCTCTATCCCTAGGCTCACAGCTTCTGCTTATTTCACAAAGTCTGGAATAATCAAGGGAGTCAAGGTTGAGAAGCAATCCAGTTTCACAGCAAGCTGTGAGGGTGTGGCCCGGTGAAGTCTCTCTCCAGCCTGGTTTCTGCCTACAAGGAACTCATGGTTGGGAAGTCATATAAAAACAGAAATGAACTCCAAGGAGACACAACCTCTGGGGGATAGAGAGGAGTTGGCTCCACCACAGACCACATATGGCAGGGACTGTGAAGGAAGAGGAGCAACAGGTGGCTGGTGTGATGGGGCATATGTACAGTGGTGAGGCTCATGGGGTGGCAGGGAGCTAGGCTGAACAATGGGACCCTGGGGGATTTGTTATGAAGACAGAAGATTGAATGGGAAGGAAACTGAGACTGGTCTTCCAGCTGGGCCTAGTAGGGTACTTGGCAAGTTTCACAGTGGTTCCTGCAGGAATTAGGGGAAAATTGCTGGTTTGAGGACCTTGGGGTTTAAGACAGAAGTTGGAAAGGCCCAAGGGAAACCTCACCTTCTAGGAGCGGTGTAACAAAGACTGCAACAAGCCAAGCCTGTCAGCCATCTTGCTTCTCCAACTGTTTCCAGGCCTGACTTCTGTAGCTGGACCAGAGAAGCTTGAATGGATGCAGAAATGCCTGATCTACTTTAGCACCAAGCAGATGCTACAAAATCAAGTGCAGGCCTCCTCCCTCTTATGTTCTCGAGGAAAGAGAACCTGGGTGATCCCAGAACCAACCTCTGTGAGGGGACAGTGGCTGCGGTGGGAGATGTGGTAAGTCCATCCATCCCCAAACATGGATTCCAAAGAACCATCCAGGGAACACTAGTGAAGACGTGCAGCTACTCACCGGAATAGTGTCCTCGTATACGTAGCCATAGTAGGGTGTGCCCACAAAGACAGGGGCCATGTCCTGAACATCCTCCACATTGATGGTGACGGTGGTGGTGACTGAGAACACCACATCAGCCCCTCGAAGCCTGCCTCCACCATCCTGGGGAGAAATCAGGCCAGAGAAGGAGGGTTAAGACAGGGTGGACTCGGACAAACTCTACTGGAATGTGGCTCCTGTCACCTCCTGGCTGTGAGGCCAGCTGTCCCCTCTGAATGTCTATTTGTTCCTGGATTTCTGGAGTTCACTCTTCCCTCTTAGAGATGTTGGGCACATCAAAGATGATATGTGAAGGTGTTCAGTCATGTGCCTTGCATGCAGCAGGTTACTTTA
>NW_008474334.1:0-1269 GCF_000622305.1 Nannospalax galili | reverse complement strand
CTACTACTACTACTACTACTACTACTACTACTACTACTTCTACTACACAGGCTGCTAGCACAGCTGTACCTGTAACTCCCCATACAATACATAGCTTGATTTCCTACCATTCTTGGAATACTTCTCTATGCTGCCTTGAGGCCCTTCCACTCATCCCAAAGATCTCATATTTCTGAGAATGTCCTTGCAATGATGAACACAATAGCATTGCTTGTTCCGCCAAGGACTGACTGAAGGGCCAGGCCTTGAGCCTCCTGACTCTACTGGGATGTGTGATTTCCCCACAACTCACTCCAGGTTCCTACTCGAATTCCCTGTATAACATAGTGCTCCTTAACTTGCCAACAGAAAGATCATCTCCTCTCAAGTCAAGAGCCTCTGTTTCCTCAAACCAAGTGAGAACCGAGGCCTCACATCCCTGGGACCGCCCATCCCTGAAGTTTTCAGAGACCAAAATAGGATATGAATCAATATTTCTGCCTATGTTTTCCTGTATTTTCTATCATTAGTATAGACTTCTCTTTCCAGGGCTGAAATTTGCTTCCAAATTTCTATATACTGTGACATTCTTGAAGCCCAAGAGTCATAAATGGACACACTTCTCAGTTAGCCCTGTCTTTTCAGGTCTTCCTTTAACTGTGGAAAGGGTAAAGTATTGTTTGGGGCTATACTTTATGACCTGCTCCACTACAGGGAATACTGCTCAGATTCCTGAGGTGGGGTACGGGTCCCTCTCTGGGAGTAACAGAGACTGAGAAGAAGGGTGTGTTTGGACCGGGGGTGGCAACTCGCATTCAAACTTCACAGAGACAGATAAAAATGTTGGTCAATGAGGGATGGGTGTATACACTGGGTTAAGAAAGAGAACAAGGACACGTTTTTGTGAAAGAGGCAATATTCTGAGATGATCCAAACCGGTTGACAAGGGCACAGAATCGTGAGGGAGTGGAACCCTTCTTTAGAGATGGGAGCATAGGAATAGGACCTAGCTGAGTGAAGCCTGACTATCTTTGGAGCTGAGCTAAGACTAAGAAAAAGGCCACAGGGGCTGGGTTGATGGTTCATTGGGTAAGAACACTGGCTGCTCTCCCAAAAGATCCAGGTTTGGTTCCGAACACCCTAATGGCAGCTAACAACCATTCATTAACTGCAGTTCCAGAGGACCAGACCCCTCTTCTGCCCTGAGTAGGAACTGTGCACATGGCTGCACTTGGTTTCATTCAGTGAAAAAATTCATAAATATAAAATTATAATATAAATATTTTTTTT
>NW_008474333.1:0-1269 GCF_000622305.1 Nannospalax galili | reverse complement strand
TTTTAAAACATTCCCTCAGTTAGCTATGAAGATAACATGTTTGTGATTATCTCACATAATAAAGGCCATTTATAGTAAGGTAACAAACTCATTTTATACCTAATGAAGAAAAGTGGAAAGATTTCTCTTGATGATATAAAATAAAAAAAAACAATGTCCACTTTCATCACTTTTATGCAACAGAATACTAGAAATTCTAGACAAGCTATGCAGACAAAAGAATAAACAAATCAAATGGCATCCAAATTGGAAGAAAGTCAAATTGTTATTGTTTGCACATAATGTGGTCTTATATAAAGGAAACCCCAAAACTCTATCCCAAATCCTATTAGAATTAATAACCACTTTTCATGATCTCAATTACTATAATTCTAGTCCCAAGCACTATTATTAGAAAAGAAATGTGCTTTTGCTAGAGAAGACTCATTTTTATGTGGACAGAAATCACTTCAGAGACTCACCATGGTCAAAGAGCTCAAAGTAAGTGACTATTAGGTGTTCATCCCTACATGGAACATCTATACTGCCCACTCCATGGTTAGAGAACAACATTGAAGACAGGGCAGAAAGAATCTAAGAGCCAGAAGATGAGGAACAGCATTGCAGAACACTGTCTTCTACACACAGCATGGCCACTGTACTCATGAACTCATAGCAGCTGTGGTTACCCACAGAAGACCTATACAAGATGGATAGGAGAGGAGATCATGACCCCACACACACTTCTTAAGGAGTTATTGGCAGTCAACTATTGCTGGTGGAAGGGGAGACCTTTTCTTCAGTGTTGTAGTGACTGGTAAGTTTCCCATGCTCCAGAAAATAACCTCTCACCCATGCTCATGCAAGCAATTTTGATTAAACTTAGTGACTTTCATTCTCTTTCTTTCTGTGTCTCTTACAAAAGTAGAAATGTATCTAGAAGGGCTTCAGCAGGATTGGGGGAGGAATAAGAGGAGGTAACAGGTGGTAAACATAACCGGATTTTATACATGTATGAAATGGTGACAAGTAAATTAATAAAAAGGAAAACACGAAGCAACAAACTGCAGGACATATCAATATGGAATATGGACCTGTGAACCTATGGACGAGGATATGCACAAGGTCAGTACATGCTAACCATCATGATCTGAGCTCTGTTTCAATAACAAGGGAAGAATAGAGATCCTGTTCTTCAGTAGAAACAATGCTTAGGAGACAGAATGTCTTTCCATAATAATGTGCTTGCTTTCTAATCCATTTAAGATTATTCTGTTATCTCTGGAAACT
>NW_008474332.1:0-1269 GCF_000622305.1 Nannospalax galili | reverse complement strand
CAATCACACCAAAAAAAAAAAAAAAAAAGCCACCACATTCTCCGTTTCTCGGTTCCAGGGCACTGCTGTATTCCCGTTGCTGTCTTCCATCTTGTCAGATCATAAGGAGTTTCCCAACCCAGAGACGTTTGACCCAGGACACTTTTTGGACAAAAATGGCTGCTTCAAGAAAACGGACTATTTTGTGCCTTTCTCCCTTGGTAAATATACACACTTTTAGGCAGTTTTTAGCGTCACTGAATTTATGTCCTAAGTAACTCACTATTGGTAGCGAAGTCAATCAATCAGCTGTAACTTCCCAAATCTAGACAGAGACATTTACCTCTGTACACCAGTAGGATTAAGTAAGTTATCTAGGGACTGTTTTGTTGGCTGGTAATGGAAGTGTTTAAAGAAGAGTACTGGTGCCTCTTGCCAAGGATCCGGTTCAATTCCCTCCACCCACATGGTGGCTAACGACTGTTCTGTAACTCCAATTCTAGGGAATCTGAAGCCTTCTGCTGACCTCTGTGAGCACTGCACAACACGGGTGCACCTACCTACTGATACAGGCATTACACTCATACACATAAAATTAAAATAATAAACAAAATATTTTTAATAAGAAACCATACCATGCCAGTCAAATTCAGTTGTCACATAATGACCAGGTAACAAGGGACCTGCTTTTGCAAAATTTGTCTGTTGATTTTCCCTTTGTAATATTGATTTTTCCAAAACAAAGGGTACAAATGTGTTCATTTGTAACTGTAACTGTTACTAATTTTTTGATTCTTAGAGTCCATCAAAGAGCCTTAGCCACCTTCACCTTCCTTCCCCAATATCTGGAGCCCTATTTGTGCATTCTTGCCTTCCCTTATATTTGCTGTAAAGCCATAAAGGCAGATTGGCCTTGCTGGCATGTGTTCTCTTTCATTACTATTCTTTTTTCTTTGCTTTGCTTTGTTTTGTTTTTTTGAGACAGGGTCTCCTTGTATTCCTAGCTGGCCTGGAACTTGCTATGTAGACCAGTCTGGCCTCAATCACCAAGATCTACCTGCCTCTGCCTCCCAAGTGCTGGAATTAACAGTGTGCACCATCAATGCTTGGTTCATTGTTATTTATTCATTGTATTTATTTAATTAATATTTTATTCTAGTTTTTAATATTTATTATTTTATTTTTGTGTGAGTGTAATGCCTGCATATATGTGAATGCACCTGTGTAGTGCAATGCCAGCAGAGGTCAGAGGTCAGAAGAGGGCATCAAATGCCCCTGGAACTGGAGTTA
>NW_008474331.1:0-1267 GCF_000622305.1 Nannospalax galili | reverse complement strand
CTGGTCAGAGTGTTTTGTCACAGCAATGAAGAACAAACTAAGACAGAGACCTAGATAGAACTGAATTAGCAAGCATTCTCCAGCCTTCTTGCTGCTTTATCAGCGTGTAGTCACAGGTTGGGGACTGTTTCTGCAGGTTTTATGGACGCTGGGAAGCCAGTGTGGCGATTTTCTACGCAGCCGCTTCTGCAAAGATGTCCTACCAAAGCTGGCAAGCTCGTTGGTCACCCAAGCCCCCATCAGTGCCAGGGCTGGACCAGTTTACATGTATACATTGGCCTTCAAGCTGCAGCTGGCTGTCCTGCAGGGCCTGGGTCCCCTCTGTGAGAGTCTGGACATAGGTAGGTACTGCCTCTGTCTCCTGGCCACAGAGTCTGCACATGACTTGCCCCTTCATTACATCCTCTGCCTAATGGTGCTTGTGTCCCTCACCTGCCTTCTTGTGCACCTCCTTTAGTCCACCCTTGCCCCATCTGTCCATTTATCTTGGAGTATTCCTGGCTTGCTGGATAAAGAGCTCAGGGGATCTTGCCTGGCCATTCCTATGTCCCCAGACAGTGGTTGGTTATTGCTTATCCCAAATACAGTCTGAGGGCCTGAGGCTTGTTTGGTTTTTCCTCCCTGCAGGTGAGGGTGACCTGAATAAAGTGGCTGATGCCTGCTTGATTTACCTCAGCACCAAACAGCCCGTGAAATTACAAGAGGCTGCCAGGAGGTATGTCTGCTTGATCACCCACATCTCTAGGTTTGTTCTAAATTATGGATGATTTGCTAATGGCAAGCAGAGTTGAGACAATCTCTGCTCTCATTTCTCTCTCTCTCTTTGCCAGGTTAAGATAATTTCTTTAGCTGTGCCAACTCCAAAGATGGTATTTTTACTAGATGCTTTCTCTTTGCAAGTAACCTTTTCCCATGCTGTGATATCAGCAACAATTCCAAAGGAGCTCAGAGAGAAAGACAAGGTGTTAGAGGAGACCCATACCTTCTGGGCTGGAGGGTGAACCACCTCTTAGCTCTGTTACTTTTGGGTAAGCTGGCACCTCTCTATGCTTCTGCTCCCTCCATAGCAAAACCAAAGCTCTGGGTCTACCATGACTCAACTCCACAGTTCTTTTTTGGTTTGTTTTTTGGTTTGGTTGTTTGGTTTGGCTGTTTTGTTGTTGTTGTTGTTTTTGGTCTTTTTGAGACGGTCTCCCTGTAGCCCCCAGCTGGCCTAGAACTCACCATGTAGAACAGGCTGGCCTTGAACTCACAGAGATCCACCTGC
>NW_008474330.1:0-1264 GCF_000622305.1 Nannospalax galili | reverse complement strand
GTTTTATTTATTATTTTTATTTTATGTGTATGAGTGTATTGCCTGCATGGACGCAAGTGCACCTGTGTCATGCAATGCCCATGAAGGTCAGAAGAGGGCGCCAAATTCCCCTGGAACTGGAGTTACAGAGGATTGTTAGTGGCCATGGGAGTGCTGGGAACTGAACCTGGGTCTGGAATACAACTTTCCCTGTTGCTTGCACATAGTGTTTCATTCATAGATTTAGCTAGGCATCGGAAGCTGTCCATTATCAGGCTGCAGGAAAGAAAAACTCTAAATCTAGCATGGTCGTTCTTTTTCATGTTTTTACTTATATTTTTATGTCATATTCATTTTTAAGTTTTTTTAGATTTTTAATTGTGTGTGTGTGTGTGTATGTCATATGTGTGCAAGTGATTTTTGGAGGCCAGAAGAGGGTGCCGAATCTGGAGATCAGGCTGTCGTGAGCCACCTGATATGGGTGCTGAGAACCAAACTCAGATCCTCTGGAGGAGTAACAAGTGCTCTTAACTACTGAGTGCTCCCTCCAGCCACTCCATTAAAAAATTAAATAGACACATATATATATAATTTTGAAATTATATATATATATATATAAATTTTCAGTATATGTTCTTCCTAATTACAAATATGGATATAGATATTGATATAGATATAGGTAGAGATAGAGAGAGATAGAGATAGTCAAGGCATAGTGCCTAGTACACAGTGGGAATAAGTAGATGCTTATTGGAAGGTTTTGCTCATTCATTCCTTTTATTTAAATGCTTCATCAGGGGCTGAAGAAATGGCTTAGTGGTTAAGAACATTTGCTTCTCTTACAGAGCAAGACAGTACATTTACATGCAGGCAATACACTCATACACATAAAATTAAAATAATGAATAAAATATTTTAAATGCTTTGTCAATGTTTCTACCTAAAATATCCTTTGGCATTCAACTTCAATCCAACTTCCTGCATCATTATTCCAGCAGGAAGTAGTAGTCATCCAACCAGGAGCTGCTACATCCTCTCTACATGACCTCAAATTGCAATTCCTAACCCATCTTAGGCTCCAGGCCTTAGAAAAATCTTTGACAATTCGTTGACTCTAAGCCCAAAGTACACAATCCAATATTGCATTTCAGATTTTTTTTTTGCTTTATTTTTATTTTACGTGTATGCGTGTGTTGCATGCACATATGCAACAGCACCCATGACGTGCAATACCTGCAGAGGACAGAAGAGGGTGTCAGATCCCCTGGAACTGGATTTATGTATG
>NW_008474329.1:0-1257 GCF_000622305.1 Nannospalax galili | reverse complement strand
GCAGCATCTCCAGTGTGCATGTTCAGCCCACCCAGATTCCTCCTCCAAACAGCACGGTTCAGTTCCTGTTGACCAAGACAGTACGCATCGATGTCCCAGTACCGTAGTCATAGACGGCCCCGCCCGTGGCCTGAGCCCAGCCTGGAATGGTCCACACGTTCCAATGCCTACACCACGAGTAAGTATCAGCCTCTGCTCTGAGCAGGCAAAGGAAAAACTGGAGAGAAGGGATGTTCACAGCAACACTGACTCCCAGGCGGATACAAAGGTCCAGACAGAGTCCAAAAGAGCAGCAGTCTGCGCAAGTGGAGGAACTGCTGCAAAAGCCTCGGGGTCTCCGTTAGCGATTGCTGGTCACAAGGTTTCCCTGTTTGTAAGTTTTCATTTTGATCCAGTTTTCTTGAGACAGGGAAATACGGATATTTTCATTTGGACTCCCTCCTTTTAACAGCAGTGTGAAGTGGGAAAAGGGTAAACAATGTTTCATATTTTCTTCCATCCTGGTGAAATTGATCATATCTTGATGTACTGAGACATAAAAGAATGAGCTTTTATTAACGATTTTAAACAAATTATGGTTCATTAAAGGAGTATTTAGGTGCAGTATGGGTTTGTTTGCTTGACACGATATTTCTGGTAAGTATATTTCTTTTAAGAACATTTGAAAGTCATGTAACTTAATTGTGTTGCTATAATTGCTCAATATTATTTCGAGTAAGAGGTTTACAACCTATCAGAAGTATGCTGGAACCACACTGGACCGGCTGGTTTGACCCTGCTCTGCAGTGGCACCCAGCTCCTCACCCTGCGGCAAGGCCGGCTCAGGCAAGAGCTGTTCCTGGTATTCTTGATGCCGTGGGCTCAGTTTGTGAGTCAACAGACATAATCCCATTTTCGTTATTTTTGTTGCATCATGAAGCATTTCATGTTCCTTATCAGGTAATTTGGACCTACAGCTGAGGAAAGAGTAAAGTCCATTTTAGGGTTTTAAATAAGCCCAGTCCCACCACAAATCCCCTGCCCAGGAATCATTCTCATGGATTTTTTTGTTTTGTTTTAAAAGATGAGGGGCTGGGGAGAGGTTCAAAGCACTTGCTGCTCTTCCAGAGTTCAGTTCCTAGCACCATGTCTAGCGGCTCACAACCACCTGCAACTCCAGCTTCAGAGAATCTGACGCCCTCTTACAGCCTCCATGGGTACCTGCATCCATGTGAGTGCACACACACACACACACACACACACACACACACACACACA
>NW_008474328.1:0-1268 GCF_000622305.1 Nannospalax galili | reverse complement strand
GATTGAGGCTCCCTCAACCCAGCTATGTCAAGTTGACACTAAAGCTATCTAGCACAGGGATTCAACGGCTCTAATAGACACCACAGAACAAAGAAGGAGAAAGCAACAGTCCTTACCTTGAAGCTCCATCTCTGCTGGCTAGCTTTCATAGTACTAGACAGTGCTATGCATGTTACTGGCAGAGAAACATAATCATCAGCTTTACGCAGCTGTGAATCCTGTGAGCTACAATAAAGCTGACTTTGCAAAATTAAGTTCACTGTGCAATAGTGGCATGAATGTTATGGAAGTAACCACGTACCTTCTGATTGGATTTAAGGTCTGCCTCACAAGACAGAGTCCAGGGCAAGAACCTTTAACGAGATAAGTCACAGGCCATAGGGAGAAGCTACTATTATTATTCTGCTAAATAAGCTAAATGTTGAACTGATTCCTAATGACTTACTGCTATGCATTGATACATCTCTCAACTCTTACCAGACAAGAGTCTTTTCGCAGCAGATGGTGATTAACACAGAGTTTCACAACTGGTCATTGTGCAGTGAAGAAGAAACTGCAAAGAATGAAGTCAGCCATAACTGGGTCATCTATATTGTACTTTCTCATCCCATTGCTTAGGGGTTCTTGTGGGAGGTAGGGGAAGATTATAAGGGCCAGGGGTGAAAGATTAGATCATACAAGGAAACTGTTTTGTCTGGAACCACGGCATAGTTGCACATATGATATCACAGTACCTGTGACAGCATGCACAAAAATAGTGCAAGCCCAAGCCAGACAAAACCCAACATGGAAGGGGAAGGCAAACAATAAGCCCCAGCTCTTACTGAGTGTCCATATGCAATTTATAATTGTTGGAAGATGGAGACAATAGTTTATTTAAATGTGTGATGCTGCATCAGTCAACCATGTTCCAGTGGTAAGATTGACACCTAGAAGCATTTGGGGAACACAAATTAGACTCATTAGGCCTTTAATAAAAAGAATAAATAATAATAGACACATTAAATAAGTGGAGTTAGAGAGGTGGCATTGAATCTGAGAGGAGCTGTGAGGGGATGGGTTCTGAATATAATAAAAATACATTTTATGAAATTATAAAAAAATCTATAAAATTTTATTTACATATAAAGAAGCAAAGCTCATAATGCTTAAAACTAAGTATGATAGTTGCCATTTGTTGCATGCTTCAGTAAAGATGTAATAAAAAACCAATAAGAGGGGGCTGGGGAGATGGCTCAGTGGTTAAGAACACTGGCTGTTCTTGCAGA
>NW_008474327.1:0-1268 GCF_000622305.1 Nannospalax galili | reverse complement strand
TGGTTTGTTTATGACCCTGGGTGGTCAGCTGCTCTGGGAAGAGTCGTGACTGTTTCATATAGACCCATACCGTATAACGGTCTCATGTATCACAGGTGACAACAAATATTTACCAGATAAGTATTTGTTGAAATGGTGAAAGGTAAGAACAATCATACTGCTAAAGGAGCTATGTATGAGAGCGTGTGTATACTAACGAGGTGATGGATCTGAGTGTGCAGCTTATGCAGATCACATAAATGCATGTACACCCTTTAACTGTCAGAATGCATTTGCTTACTGGTTACATAAAACCTGAAAAGAAGCATTTTCTCGTACCGCAGATAGTGCTACCACTCTGAGTGTCTTTGGCTCTTACCTACCTTTCTGAGGCCTGCAGTCTTCCTGATCGTCCTGGCCGCAGCTGCTGGCATGAAGGGCGTGTCTACAGAACAGTGATCCCTCTTAGACTGCTCCCCCCATAGACCCTATATGGCTCTGTAACTCTTTCTTGAGGGACTTGGCGCTAGGAACCTTTTCTAACTTGGCATATCTGAAGCATGAACTGGAGGGAAGGCTGGATGGACACGGACTGGTGGCTGAGGCGAGCTGGACTGCTCCCCAGACCATGTCGGCTACCCGAGTCATTTGGATTTGTTTATTCTTCCACAATCAGCAAGGCGACAGCTTCTCTACCTCAGTGGAAATGATTTTAGAAGAGGAACTCTGTCCCTGAGCCCTGTTTCTGACACACTTGCCTTCAAGTAATCAACAAGCACTTCAGGCTTTTGCACAACTTGGAGCATTACTCACGTCACTACAGTGTCTCCACTCGGCCCAGGCGGCAATTCATTTTAATACTTTTGTCTGGAAAGAAAAATGATTTCGATTTTTCTGATCACACTTGGGCTCAACCATGTATCACTTTATTTGTAAGTTCAATATTTGTATTCCTGATTTAAGTGCAAACATAAAATCAGATAGAGAAAACATATCCAGGCTAAAGAGTAGGTTGCAGATAGAGGCAGAAATGGACTTCATCCTGCACACAGCTTGTTTTTGGACGTGGGCAAATGCTATGAGATTATAATGAATAATTAAATGCTGATGGATACAATATTGATTGCTTTAATTAATCGTCTCACATTTTTCTTTTTTATTGTTGCTGCTAGAGGTTTTTTTTTCTTTTCCTTCTCTCTTTAAAAATAAGATTAAAGTTCATTAATACAAAGCAAAAGAAACCTGAAGTCAGGGAGTACTGGATTCTTTTTTTTTTTTTTTTTTTTTTT
>NW_008474326.1:0-1266 GCF_000622305.1 Nannospalax galili | reverse complement strand
TCACAGAGATCTGTCTGCCTCTGCCTCCCAAGTGCTGGGATTAAAGGTGTAAATCAGCTAACAACTGTAATCCCATCTCAACTTTAATTCCCCTTTACCAAGTAATTAAATACATTCACACATTCTAGAGATGAGGATGTCCAATGGGGACAAGGATTTAGGGTGAAAACAGGCAAAAGCCTGCATGAAGGAAAAAGCCTCAACAATAAAACAAATGCCCAGTACCAAAAAGCTACAGGGAAAACCACAGAAAACTGGGTTTTCTGAAGTTAAACCTTTAGCAAACATTCAATCTTACCTTGGTGGACAAGTCCCTGGGTGACAAGCATGCTTACGAGAGAGAAAGGCAGGGCTGTAAAACAAACAAAGCTCTTCAATATTAGTATCTTAAAACATGGCCCCTCAGGGCCAGCCAGATGGCTCAGTGGGTAAATGTGTGTGCCTATAAGCTTAACAACCTGAGCTCGATTCCAAAACAAACATAGTGGAAAGAAAGAATTAACTCCCATAAGTTGTCCTTGGACTCCATATGTGTACCATGGCACATGTACATACATGTGTATGCATGTGTGCACACACAGCACATTAAATGACATTTTTAAATGAATTTAAAAAGAAAAATACATCACCTCATTTAGAAGTCAGGGAGAATTACTCTGAGCTTTCTCTCTTACCTAACCTGGCAGTGAGTTTTATTTTTTGTTATGTTATTTATTCAACAAATATTTATGAAGAATTATATGGAGAATTTTCTTGGGATCTACCCCCGTCACTCAGCCTGATGCATACCATTAATATAAACGTAAACCCCATCCAACTCCATCTCTGACATCCATATTTATTGAATGTCTAATACAAGACTCTAATCACTACATCCAGCATAGGTCTGTTAGTGCTTATGCACGCTTAGCTGTTGTATTTTGGAGTTACCTTTAGCTATATATTTTGATATTTTAATCCTATATAAGTGTTGAAGAGAAGTACCATAAATTTCTGTAGTGCCTTCTCTTAAATTCATCAAGTATGGATTTATCTCCGGCTAGCTACCCCTACATATTTTGCTTTATAGCTATTGTTATTATTTTTTTCTAAGACATTTGCAATTTCCAAATACCAGGACTCTTTATCACTAAATATTTTAGCAGGTAGCTTCTAAAATCAAGGACATTTCCCTAAGTAATCATGATACTGCTAACATAGAAATGAATGTTTTATACCTTTAATCCCAACACTTGGGAGGCAGAGGCAGGTGGATCTCTGTGAATT
>NW_008474325.1:0-1268 GCF_000622305.1 Nannospalax galili | reverse complement strand
CCCTGTCTCAATATTAATAATAGGAATAGTAACAAGCTCTTCATTGGCGCTTCACATATCTTTATCTAGTTGTCAAACCCACATAGAAGTGGAACTCCATCCTTTGCAGACTGCCAGTTACCAGGATAGATTTTAACCCTGGTAGAAGCTTAATCATGACCACTGGACTGATTAATTACTAATTAACAATTGCATCATTTGCCAGGCATTTGCATGAATGTAATATACATTTTATTGATAAACTGTCATGTACTGTTTGAACTCACTGAGAATCAAACTCTGGAAGCAGGATTGCCCCTCCCAATTTTAGATCCAAGCATGTTTATGTAAAGTGTCCTCTGAAACCCCCTGTCCTGGGTCAGGCTTATAACAGTGAGGGGGTGGGGAGAACCACAAGCAGCTAAGGGTATTGAAAGCATGTGTCAGCTGCTCTGCCTGGGACTCTCTACTGGGAACTCCAGCTGGCTGCTTCAAGCGGGCTTCCTCGCTGTTTCTGCTACATGTTTATAAGTTCCCCACTACTGCTAATTGTATGATATGTTGATATATATTTGCTGATTTTCTCTGCTCACCATTTGTTCTTTTACTTTTGCTTGTCATATACTTAATAATATTTTCACCACATCAAACGCTGGTTTACTTGTTCTGTGTCGGTACTGACTAAAGTTAATGAGCTGATTCACATGCAGTGAATGTATGTGAACCTTTGCCTTGGTCTGCATCAGAACTTCAGTGGAAGGATTGAAAGGGCAGAACGCTATCAGATCCAGGAAACGCAGTGAGAGCTGCAGAATCAGAAGTCTGGAGACCCGACAGCCACTCATCTGACCAGCTGCTGTTACCAGTACAAGAACCATACCTCACTAAGCTGCTGTTAAGAGTAGGTAAAGTCATGACAATAATATTTACAAAACTTGCCTCAAATTTCAATCAGCATATGACTTTCATGTCTTCATCTAAAATCCTCTGTTTACATACCTCCCAGAAAACAATCTTGGCTGGGCAAAAGAAATAGTGATGCACATAACTGAACATGGTTGTGTTCCCGAAATGATCCATAGGAACTTATTGGTGGAGTGTGTAAGAGTCACATTCAGTAGAAGAACCTCTATTAGAGTGGTAAAGAAGCCCCTGTATGTAACTTTCTATAGTCTGAATGATACAAAAGCACCTGTTCGCTTTATTTTTGTAAGTGAAAAACTTGTGGTATACTTCTGTTTTGCTCCTGAGGGCACAATTCTATCTTTAACAGTAGTAACAAAAGTTAT
>NW_008474324.1:0-1262 GCF_000622305.1 Nannospalax galili | reverse complement strand
TCTCTGTGAGTTTAAGGCCAGCCTGGTCTACATAGTGAGTTCCAGGACAGTGGGGGCTATAGGGAGACCCTGTCTCAAAAAGACAAAAAAAAAAAAAGTAATTATCTGAGTCACCTGGAAAGCAAGCAATATACCATAGAGAATAATATGTATTAGACTGCCTGCTTGACTCACACTCCAGGTTAGGTACACTTAGAAGAGAAATATATGAATAAGGGATTAGCATGTATGTGAAGGAAAGAGGTCAGATGTGTAACAAATGCCTGACTTATACAGGAAATTCAGATAAGAGATATTTTCTTTATTATCATTTTTAATACAATATCTTTATTCTTTGAGAATTTCATACAATGTGTTTTGATCATATTCAACCCTCACTCCTCCCACAACTCCTCCCCCTGTTCATATCTTCTTATTTTTAATAACTCACCATCCAGTGTGTGCTGCCCATATATTCATGGGTGTGGGGCCATCTATTAAAGGGTGGGCAGCCTACCAGGGGCTACACCTTTAAAGAAAACTGACTCCCTCCCCCAGAAGCCATCAACTCTCAATAGCTCCTGAGTTAGGGGTGGGGACATGTGAGCAGAAAAAAAGAAATCTATATTAGAAAACTGGGCAAGGAAACAGACTATTTGAAGAATATATTTAATTGGAAAAACATGTTCCATTTTACTAGTATGGTAGTTTGAATGAGAATGTCCCACTAGGCTTCACGTATTTGAACATTTGGTTGGTTATTGTTATTTGGGAAAAGTCATGGAACCCTACAGGAGGCCTTACTGAAGGAAGCGCATCACTGGGGATGGGCTTTGAGAGTTCATAACTTGCCCTACTTCCAGTCTTTCTGTCCACTTCCTGTGTGTGCTTGAAGATGTGAGTGGTCAGACTTATGCTCCAGCAGTACGTACTGCCGTGCCTCCCCACTATAATGGGTTCTTATCCCTGTTGAGCCAGATAAACTCTTCCTTCTGTAAGTTACCTTGATCACATTTTATCACAGCTAATATATTACTCAATTTTGAAAAAAAAATTAAGTTGTAGTACTCAGTGCTGTTAGGGCCAAGAAGAGAATTTTGCTATATCCTATGCCTGGAAAATGAGCTGCTAGTTTTCTGAAGTATTTAAAGTTCTTTAAAACATCAACGGCCTTCAAAATATTTACTCTTTCAATTAGAAATTCCACTTGGAGGAATTCATTCTATCAGTTAACTTATAATTTAACTTATACAATGAGGGATTTTAATTTTATTTATTTATTA
>NW_008474323.1:0-1268 GCF_000622305.1 Nannospalax galili | reverse complement strand
CCCCCGCCCCCCCCCCAATACACTCTACACTGGCATTAGTGATACTGCTGGCTATTTAGTAAGGTTTCAGTTTTACCTGTAGGGCATGGCTTTGTAAAATATGTTCAGGGGCTGGGGCCCTGCAGTGTATTTGCTGATAATCAGAGGTAATATTATCTGCAAAGGAACCATCGGAACCGCCAGTAAGGCTAAATGCTCTTTGGGCACTCCCTCTTCAACCAGTTTCAGTCCTGTTACTGCATCTGCTGCTGAAAAGCCAATCTGCAACATACAAACGAAAAAGTACTTCACTTCAGACTTAGGAAAAATTTTACTCAAATACACGTAAGCTAAGAGCCTCTCAATTTCATTTTTGACCGTGTCAGTCAGAAGCATTTCTTACTCTAGAAGGTAGAGCGGGCAGGTTGCAGAATGTCCATTTTGCCCTCTGGTTTGCTAATATTATCTAGTGAAAATAGGAGGAAAAAGCCCAGTCTGTTATAATAAACTTAAAAATCTACTTTGTGTCTCATAAATATAAAAGTCTCTGGTTAACCATAAATCTGGTTCAAATGAAGAATCACTGCCACTTATTTTTGATGAATTCTCAGATTATAATAAAATTTTCCAAGCACATCTAACATTTCAAAAGCAATTCTAAGAAAACAGTATATTGGAGAGGTTGAATAAAATGAAGGAAAAGAAGTATAATTTGATTAATTCTTTAAAACATCCTTTAAAAAAGGGTAAGGATGATAAAAGTCTGAAGTGAAATAAGACATTTGGATAATCTCAAAGCATTTCCTCCTAAGTCAGAGGATTTTTGCTGTTGTTTGTTTGAGCAGGGTCTCATTATAAAGCCCCAGCAGGCCTGGAACTTGCTATGTAGACCATCCCAGGCTGGCACTGATCTCATAGCAACCAGTCTGCTTCTGCTGGGATTAAAGGCCTGCACCACCATGCCCCAGCTCCTAAGTCAGATTTTAATTACAAAACCAAACATGGGAATTTTGTAATGTATCATGAAGTAATCAAACTTAGAACACAATAGGGGAAAATGGGCAATGATAAGGCTCCCCATACAATACCCTGAAAACATTAAAATATTCTGTGATATTCCTGCCACCTATTTATAACCTGAACCTAAACACAAAATCTAAATCTAAACAGAGAGGATTCTACAGAAAATCTGGCCTCTATTTTTTGTTTTTGAGACAGGGTCTCCTTGTAGCCCCAGCTGTCCTGGATGGACTAGGTAGACCAGGCTGGCCTCAAACTCACAGAGATCC
>NW_008474322.1:0-1268 GCF_000622305.1 Nannospalax galili | reverse complement strand
TTTCTGTCTGTTGCCGTGGAGAAACACCATGACCAAGGCAACTTAGAGAAGGAAGAGTTTATTTGGGCTATGGCTCCAAAGGGATGAGAGTCCATCACAGTGGGGAGGCAGGCACAGCAGCAAAAGCAAAAAGTGAGTCTCTTCAACTGCACACAGGAAGCAGAGAGCAGGAACAGGAAGTGGGGTGAGGCTATGAACTCTCCCCCAGTGGCACACTTCCTCCAGCAAGACTCCACCTCCTAAAGATTCCATGACCACTCCCCATCAACCAAACAGCACCACCAAGTGGGGACCAAGTGTTAAAATATTTGAGCCTATGGGGGACATTTCTAAATCAAACCACCACAAGTAGGTAGCACGGGGTTGTAACCCTAGCACTTGGGAAGAGGAGGCAGAAGGATCAGGAAGTCAGGATCAGCCTGGGCTACATAGCAATTTGGTGACTTGCCTTGGGTACATAAGACCCTGACTCTGAAAAACAAAACACATAAAAAGAAGTTAAGCAAGCAGACAGGTGAGCTGACAGGAGAGCTGATGGGAGAGCTGGCCGCCTCAGCAGCATGAGCATTGAGTCACGAAATGTACTTAGGACCAGGATGACTTGCCCTCCCTCCACAGCTCCCTGAGACTTGGCACACTCTTTGGAGGATGCTCCAAACCCCTGTTAGCATCTTTTGACCTTGACCATCTTCTACTGTACGCACATCCCACTGGCTGTTTTCCATTTGGGCCGGGACAAGTAAGGGTTGGGATCTGGGTCTCTGTGGTTCTTCTAAAGTTGATATAATTGGCTAAACCAATAATCCAGGCCGCCACCCCAGGCTGCATGTGTCTCTTGTGCATTGAGCTGGGGATATCTTTAGTCCTGAAGCTCTGGGCTATCAGGAGGACTAGAAAGCCACCCTCCTCCTCCACAGAGGGACTAGACCTCAGCTTGGCTGGGAGCAGGTGTTCTCTGAGACCTGGTGGCAGTTTCACACACGAGTGTCTTCCTGGGAGATGGACTGATGCTGACCCTGGGAAGGCAGAAGGTCTCCATCTCCCATGCCCCTACTGGTCTGTCCTAACTGCTTGGAAAACTGTAGTGAAAAGCCTTCTGTGGTCACCTGAGTTCCTGAGAAAGAGTGCTCTGGTTGATTAATGATGTCTGCCATAGACGTGGAAGGGAAAGTGATGGCTGGTTTGCTGGGCATTTGACACAGGATTTAATTTGAAAGACTTAAATAGTGGAATTTCATAACTGTGGCAGCAGGCCCTTGTGGGCTTGC
>NW_008474321.1:0-1268 GCF_000622305.1 Nannospalax galili | reverse complement strand
TTTTTTTTTTACATTCACAGACATTCAGAAATACTATGTGGAACTGCCCCCCCCACCAAATTAATATTTTCTGTTTTTCACCTTGGACCAGATTTAGGCAGATCTGCATGATGATGAGTGCAGGGTTGTCAGCTGACCCTGGGAGGCCATTCAGAAGGCTGCAGATGGGAAACAAGGTCATTCTGAATGGAAGAGCCACTGGCTTTGTGGCTGCCCAGCATCCCCGAGCTGTGCTTGGTTCTGTGTGTTTCTTGTATCTGGCAGTTTGCCACTGACCCTAGTGACCATTGTACATGGAAACCATGGCGAATACCTCCTAAGGACAACTCTGGTGTCCTTGTCCAAATACGCTCTTTATGAAACCTGCTTTCTTCTCATTCTTCTAAAACCTATTTCCAGGACCAAGTAGCTTGGTTTTTACTATTATTTTGTCTTGTAGACTATAGTGAGGAACTGCTTCCTATAGCTGACCATTAGCCGTGCGATGGTTCATCTCCAGTGGTAACTTGATGGCATCTGGAATCAACACACAGACATGCCTCTGTGCAGGTCTGTGAGAGCATTTCCAGAAGGATAAGCTGAAGGGAGAAGACCCTCCACCAGCTTGGGCAGCACCCTCGGATGGCTGGCCCTGATAGAAAGAGGGCCAAGGAGCGATCCCAGCCGTGCGCCCACCTTTGCTTCTTGCCGGCAGGCTCGTAGATCCCTGTTGCCGCTGGGATCCTTCGCTGCCCTTAGAACCCAGATTCTTTGGCTTTCCGGCATAGACTGAAGACCACGGGGCTCTCCAGGGACCGTCTAGGTCTTCAGCACCTGATTGGGACTGCTGAGACATCCAGCCTTGTGGACTGAGCACTACAGGGTTCCCTGTCTCTCCAGCCTGCAGACAGCCACTGTTGAAATACTCGGTCCCTATCCTTCAAGCCAGTCTAAAAATCCTCTTGAGAAAGTATTCATTTCTGTTCCTTGAAAGAACCATGACTGATACCCATGTGCATGTGTGTTTAATGTGCACTCAAGCACTGTCATAACAAATATTTACTAGGCATCTCTCATGGAGCAGGCAGTGGTTACATCCCCAGAATTAAGCAGTTGGATGACCTAGCCCCTCTAGTGTGAGTAAATCTAGTAAGATTCTCTTTATAGCATATATACATTTTATTGGTTCCATTATTTTAGAGTGCCTAATACAACTCTCTGTGCTGTTACTACCATCTTGTAAGTAGAGACAGTGGGCTTGGGCCCAGGGCCTTGTACATGCCAAGCAA
>NW_008474320.1:0-1268 GCF_000622305.1 Nannospalax galili | reverse complement strand
CTCTGCAAGAGCAATCAGTGCTCTTAACTGCTGAGCCGTCTCTCCAGCCCCACAGGGTTCTTTTGCTCTGTGAACTTAGATCTCTTTCGTCTACCCATGACCGTATCTAAGTCAGTTTTTTCGCCACTGTATTTTCCAGCTCTCATCAGCCTCGAACTGTAATTACATTGTGTGATCACATCGTGTACATGTATGAAATTGTCAAAGAATCATTCTAATATTGAAAGCCTTGATGACTTTACAGTCCTATGAATATGCCGCACTAAAAGCTGTCGAATTGTGTCAGTGAGCAGACTGTATGCTATGTAAATTATTTATCAATACAGATTTTATTTTAAAAAGCCCAAACAGATTTCACTATAATTAACTCAAGAAAAGATAATAGCAAAGAAAAGCGATGATGTCAGATTCTCTTCTTGGTAGGACTTGTTTTGGGAGTGAGCTTGTAGCTTGGGTCCATTTATGTGACTTTTGAGATCTCTGGAATAGAGAATCCACCTTTGTACTGGGATGCGTTCTGCATACAGATGTGGTGGGCTGATTGTTTTACATACACCTGGTGCTGAATGATGGGTGGGTGTGACAACCACATATAAAATTACATTACAGTCCAAGAGGTGTTTTTATGAGGCAGGCTGGAAAGGGCATCCGATTTTCTTACGGCTTTTTCACGTCCATTTTGATGAATCTATTTATTACTTCTATAATGAGTCGTACACACGGTTGGTTAGCCAAGTTATTGAACTTTATCAACCTTGGCTGAAATTCACAATGCGTGCCAAACTTGTTGTAACATGTAAGAAATTACATCTGGGCTAAAAGGTTCAATAACGGTGACTCTGATAATGGAATCTTTTTATAGAGCATGGGATTTCATGATGTGCCTCTGATTCTTAAAAATTACAGTGTTACCGTGAAACAAGGACTAACTTACACCCGGAGAAAGTGTTCACGTGTGGTATAGCTGCTAATTGGTGATAGGCGTGTTTGAGTTCTAGAGTAGATGGAGACAGGGACACTGTTACTGTGTACAGACTGTCTTTCTTCAGGTCTTCCCAGACCTAGGAGTAATCATGTGGCTTGTGATCCTGTGGGGGTCCAGGGGACACAGCCTGACAATGTTGCCACCTCACCACAGTATCAGTGTTGGACTGACCTGAAATGTGTAACCACGCTAGTCTTGAATTACAGACTCCGAGAGCATAGAGCTTTTTGCTTTCCCTGGAGAAATCCCAGCACAAGTTGGTGTGTTAACGCATAAGAAGTTT
>NW_008474319.1:0-1268 GCF_000622305.1 Nannospalax galili | reverse complement strand
GGAGTGTAGCTAGGGGCAGAGTGTGTTCAGCAATGCATGAGGTCATGGGTTCAATCTTTGGATCTGGATTAGAGAGAGAATATAAATGCAGAATTTGTGGAATTAACATGAAAATATATAGTTCTGTTTTCATACCGGTTATAAATGGGTTACAATTTGGCCAGTGATACAAAGCTTGGGGCCAACAGAGTCTTCCAAGGAAGAAGGGCTCCCTGGGATCAGTTTCTAGAAGCTTGTGATACTTTGGCATACAACAGGTTTCCTTTGTGGATTTCTACATGACTCATAATAAAATATTAATCAGATGATTTGTTTGTACTTTTATAGGTTGCTTCTAAAACCTTGCCTTTTTATAAAGACTACTTCAATGTTCCTTATCCTCTACCTAAAATTGATCTCATTGCTATTGCTGACTTTGCAGCTGGTAAAGTAAATTTCATTTTATTGCTGAATTGTCATGACTTTTATTTAAAATTTGTGATTTTTGAGGAAAAAGTATGCACATATATCAATAAATGTTTATATTTATTTTATGAAGGTGCCATGGAGAACTGGGGCCTTGTTACTTATAGGTATGTTAATGACACATTCCCCTACTTTATCTTTGAAAACACAGGCTTCAGAAAAGTTTCACTCCTATTCACAGTTGACTAGTTCATGCTTTGTGATCTGGAGTAAATTTTTCTGCTTTCCCCATGTTTCATGTGTATTTTAAGCATGCAGATGGACTTCCTCTCTGCTGCCACTATCTGAGGGTGAAGATTCTAAAAGGGAACATCTGGCACTAGTAGCATTTTTAGCTGTGTTAACTGTGGTTCTCCTTTCAGTGCCTTTCCCGGCAGTTGTTACCTAGTCATTAATCCAGCTTGAAGAACCTCCCCTGATTCTGTGTTTCTGTGTCTGTCACTACAACACAGACACATGGGTTCTTGCCTTCTACTTTCAATGACCTTTTTAGATCGGTTAAGTTTGGGATCGCCTGTTTGGTGCTCCTTTTGGAACCTTGGAATGTGTCTTCCACTGCCACTTCCCTTACGTCTTCTCTGGTTAGCACAATCTTCCCTAATCACTTAGACAAAAGTTTTTCAAAGACTTCAGACAGCAATCTGATAAATTTGTGCTATGTCTTTGGTCTTCAGCTTTATGAAGTGTATTAGGGAAGTCTGCAATCTTCCTAAACCTTTTCCCATCCTGCTTATGTTGAGGAATGTTTTCTTCATACTACTAAAGCCTAACATAAAACTCATTCATACTGTCTGAATGGTCTT
>NW_008474318.1:0-1268 GCF_000622305.1 Nannospalax galili | reverse complement strand
CCAAGAGGGAGCCAGGGTAAGTAGCCCAGTAATGAAGCAAGTTCCGTGTCCGTATTGATGATGAGAGCCATGAGGAGTTGAGGGAAGCAGGCTGCATTGTAAGGGAGACTGGCCCACTCCAGCAGATGCTGCGATGCGCTAAGCCCTCTATATTTTCTAATGTATTAACTTCCTTAATTTATTAATGGTGGTTTTTAAATACTTAATGATTCTCTAATGTGGATTTCAAAAGTCTCAGGCTGCAATATCAATGCATAGCCAACTCAGGACTTTTAAGGTAACAAGAGAAACTTGGCATAAATCGCACAAACCTAGGGATAATTCGATCCACTGACCCTGTGTATGACTTAGACCGTGAACTTAAAAAGTAAGTAGGAGTTAACCTCACAATATTGCGTCATCTCCTCCCAGGCTGTCAAAAATTGGTTTTACATTTGAGACACACACACAAATTGACTTTTCCCCTAAAGGGCATACACCAAACATTCATTCAACATTATTGAACATTAATTATATTATGGTAATTTTTGTGGGCATGGGATTATTTACAAAGTAAGATTTGATTATTTTCTTTATGGGAAAAAATTTGCTGTTTAGGTGGGAAACAGGTATAAAGAAATGATTAGGGAAATGTGATAAACGGCACAGGCATGAATAAGAAATGGCCATCTCAGCCTGGCAGTGTGGAGCAAACGCCACACCTACCTGAAATTTCTCCTTGCAATTCTAGTTTTGCTAGGTGAAAGTGGTATGATGGGATGACCTTCACCCCAGGCAGAGGAGTGCTCTGAGGACCTCGCCCAGTCTTTCAGTCTACTGCTTGTTAAGTACTGTGTGCTCCATATGGGCTAAGTGGTACAGTCATTATGCAGTGGGAATTTTACTCCTCCTCCTTAACATGTTTTCTTGGCAGTGGTCAGTAATTTTTCACACACTTTTAACAGTGATTAGTAGACAGACAGACAAAAGAGCAGCACGGTGGGTGGGGGGAGGAGGGAGGGAGCAGCTGTGGATGTGGGGTCTGTGGAGCAACCTGGCTGGGCGGGTGAGTTGGTGGTGGGCGAGGTCTGGAAAGAAGGGGACAGGATTAGGCAAAACCTCACATCTGGGTTAAAGGTGTTTGGAAAGGCAGGTGTGGTTTCTGTACTTGGAATTTATGAAAATAAAGAGTCCTGGAAGGTTTCTGAGTGTGGGATAGAATTGCTGGGCAAAGTTCAGAGAGACCATTAACTCTGCTTATGGGATGTTTCATCAGAAGTTGCGTCTGG
>NW_008474317.1:0-1268 GCF_000622305.1 Nannospalax galili | reverse complement strand
ATGCACCCCACGACTACTAATTCCCTGCATTTTGACCAGTTGTGGAACTTTGTGATAGTCTCCATGTTGCAAAAAAGATGCTACTTTGATGAGTCCTAAGAGTTATGCTTGTCTGTGAATATGTCACATATTTAGAGTATAATCATTTCTGACTGGGGCAGGATGAAATGTTAATTTTAATTTACATTTCCCCAGTTACCAAGGATATTGTACATTTGAGATATATCTGAAGGCATTTTAATGTCTTCTGTTGAGAAGTATCAGTACAGATCTGTTGCCATTTTTAAATTGGATTTTTTGTTTGCTTGAATTCTTTGTCTTTTTGAGTTCTCTATATATTGTGGAAATTAAACCTCTATCACATGTGTGGCTGGAAATGATTCTTTTCTCCTCTGTGGGCTTCATCGTCACTCAATTGTTTCCTTTGCTATACAGAAGCCTTTTAGACTAATGAGGTACCTACCATATTTCAACTCTTGGCTTTAATTCCTGGGTTTAGTTCCCGGTGTTTGTGAGAATGGTATATATGAATATATAACATATACACAAAATATGCATACATATACAAGCATGCATGCATGCATATATACATACATATGAATGACTGATTTTGGTATTGTTACAATATATATGCAAATACTCTAGTTATCCACAGAGATGTGAAAAATTAAGGAAGTAACGTGTTGATTTCAAAAATGAAACATTTATATTCTGTAGCCAAAAATATGAGCATGTGAGCTGGATAAATCAAGAACTGCATTATCAGAATTGTGTGTACCTTTATGTTTTTTACTTTATGTGTATGAGTGTTTTGCTTGTATATATTTAAGAGCACCACTTACATGCAATTCCCCTGGAGGACATTAGATCCCCAGAACTTGAGTTATGGATGTTTTTTAACCATCATGTAGGTGGATGGGATGGAAAACGAACCTGGGTCCTCTGCAAGAGCAGACAGCACTCTCAACTGCTGAGCCATTTCTCCAGCCCCAGAATTGCCTATGCATATGAAGAGATCTTTAACATTGTTACAGAAATTTAATTATGAAACAACCGTATGTTTCCTCATTAAGTCTACACAGATTCTATAAAATACAAAGAGATGAGGTGGTTGACCATGTCTAGAGGACAGAAAGCAGCTCAGGCTCAGGGTTTGTCCCAATTCCCCATCAAAAGTGTACTCTCTTCTTCCTCCCTGTATCTCTGAATTTGCTTCTTTGGAAGAATCAACTTGAAAAATATAACATATGTGCTTTATTTACAAAAAA
>NW_008474316.1:0-1268 GCF_000622305.1 Nannospalax galili | reverse complement strand
TTTTAGTCACTTGAAATACTTTTAGCTTTTATACTAAAGTTAAAGCGGCTCGTAAACCATTAACACAGTATTGAAGTGCTCTAAATTTGACTATACATTTACTTTTGCTGTAAGTTTTAAATTTTCATATGTTGTCCCATCATTCGTTGTCCTTTAACTTCAATATAAGGAATTTAAGAATTCCTTATAGCATTTCTTATAAAGCAGGTCTTGTAACGATTAACTTTCCTGGTGTTGTTTTAAGTTTTTACTTATCCCCTTGATAATTCCATACACAAATAAAAATAAAATAAAATTTTAAACACACACACACAAATTAATAACCTGACACCCCCTATGATATGTATAGGAAATGGTACTTGCATTAACTAGTTGACAGTAGTTCTAAGAAATCTGGCCACCCTAATTTACCAATTTTAAATGGTTTCAAACAAAGGAAATGTACAGCCTTTCAGATCCTGTCGTCCATTAATGTAGAGTGGGTGTAACCTATGGAGTGAATCTATGCAGCACCAGTAGCAAAAACGGAAATTTGAATATAGTCCTAAAATTTCACGGATCTTTACTCTGCAGTTACACTGGCTTTCAAAGGTGTATCTGATCTCTAACTGCAGAGTCTCTACAGGATTGAACAGATCGGGGTTTCCAAATGCACTCTGATTTGCATATGGACGGTGCTTAGTTCATCAAGGTAAGGCCTTAATGAGTGTTAAAATGGTGGCTAATTTGCATTACTTTATTTGGGGCAGGTTTTTTACTGTAAGAAGTGCAATGTGAGCCAAATTTTGAAAAATTTGAAAGATGTGTAAGGTTTTGTTTTAATTAAATGTATTTGTCAATATAACATTAGAAAGAAATTAAGAGAAAAAAAAACCACTCCTATTTGCATCATCCTATAATTCATTATCATATTCCTTATTTTTTTCTGTTCCAACATAACTGAATTCAATATATTTTGGTGAACCTTTGTTAAGTGTGTAGTATAATCACAAGTATGTTCCTATATTATACACATGCTTGCATCATCATTTTTAAAGTCTGTGTCATGTTCTAAATATTGGTAGAGAACTTGGTTCCCATTTCATTAGTGTGAGACATACGTTATTCCCAATCATTCACTAATACAAATATGCTCTTTTTCACAAGCGTCTCATGTAGCCCAGGCTAGCTTCAAATTTGCTCTGTAGTGGGAGATGACTCTTGATCCTCCTGCCTCTGTCTCCCAAGTGCTGGGATTGCAGGTGTGTACTACCATGCCTGACTCTTGC
>NW_008474315.1:0-1257 GCF_000622305.1 Nannospalax galili | reverse complement strand
TCCAGATGGCCTGGAACTCACTATGTAGACCAGGCTGGCCTTGAACTCACAATGCCTCTGCCTCCTGAATGCTAGGATTAAGGTATGTACCATCACGCCTGGCTTATAGTTCTTTTTCAAATATACATATCCTTTCATTTTTTCTTGCGAAACAGAGCACATGTTATCGGAAAATGCTCAAAATATGTGTGTAGTTTAAAAAAAAATGTCAAGAAAATAGAGGCTTTCTACCAACATGGCGCCCAAATGGGAGAAGGAAGCCCTTGCTCCTCCCAAAGCTGAAGTCAAAGCAAAGGCTCTGAAAGCAAGGCAGAGCTGAAAGGCGTCCACAGCCACAGAAAGAAGATCCGCAGTCATTCACTTTCTGGGGCTCAGGATGCTGGGACTCTGGAGAAGCAGCCAAAATACCCTCAAAAGAGTGCCCCCCAGGAGAAACACGCCTGACTGCTGATCGCCAAGCTCCACTGATCACTGTGTCAGCCAAGAAGACCGCTTAACAACACACCTGTGGTCTATGGATGTCAGGTCAACAAACCCCAGATCAAATAGGCTGTGCAGAAACTCTAAGACACTGATGTGGGCAAGGCCAACACCCTGAGCAGGCCTGATAGAGAGAAGGCTCCTGATCAGTGGCTCCTGATCAAGGTGATTTGGATGTTGGCAAAATTGGGATCAACTGCGGCTGGAGAGATGGCTCAACAGTTAAAAGCACTTCATGCTCTTCCAGAAGACCTGAGTTGGGCTCATAGTGGTCTGAAATTGAAACCCTACTCTGGCCTTGTCGGACACCTGCACTCAAACTCACATACACTTACCCATACATAGACATACATACAAGCATA
This sequence comes from Nannospalax galili, assembly GCF_000622305.1. NCBI lineage: Eukaryota > Metazoa > Chordata > Mammalia > Rodentia > Spalacidae > Nannospalax > Nannospalax galili. Next base: position 415 of record NW_008474315.1, on the reverse strand, counting down.
CACATAATTTTTAAAAAATAATAGAGTTGGGTGTGGTAGTGTATACCTTTAATCCCAGGACTCAGGAAGTAGAGGCAGGCAGATCTCTCTGGGATGGAGGCCAGCCTGGTCTACATAGCCAGTTGCAGGCCAGCTGGTGCTATAGGGAGACCCTTTCTCAAAAAACAAAACCAAGCCTGGCACAGTGGCAAATGCCTTTAATTTCAGTACTCGGGAGGCATAAGAAGGTGGATCTCTGTGAGTTTGAGGCCATCCTAGGCTACATAGTTCCAAGCCAGCTGGGGCTACAGGGAGACCCTGGCTCAAAAAGACAAAAACAAAACAACAACAACAAAAAAAACCCTAAAAACAAAAACAAAAATAACAGGCTGGAGAGATGGCTCAGTGGTTAAGAGCACTGGCTGCTCTTGAAGAG
>NW_008474314.1:0-1268 GCF_000622305.1 Nannospalax galili | reverse complement strand
TCAACTTTGTCATAACAAAGTTCTTATGAAAATAAATTCTCAAAAGAAAGTTGGTTATACTTATTGATACAAAATTACTAGCACAAGAGAAAGTAGCTATAAATATTTTATGGATAACTGCAATAAATGTAATGCTCCTTCAGTGGTTTTAAATCATAATTTGAAAAGACACAGAAAACTTTCAAAACTTATAAAGGTTAACAGCAAAATTGATGGATAAATAGTAAAATTACATAGGTTTATAAAAATTATCAGTGATTGAAGTAGAATTATGGATGCATTTGCCTTTCAGAAATTCTCTGTAAATCTGAGATAAAATTTTTGTATGCATACAAATATTCTCAAAAAAGTTGCAAAATATATTTTATTTTTAAGCTAAAAAGGCAAAACACCTGAAGAATATGTGATCCTTACATATAGAGCTTCAAACTCTTTCCTGTGCATTCAAGGAAAACAAAACAAGCAACAGTAACAGAAAAATCATTTTCCAGGGACCCACACCCTGCAGACTCTTATTCTCTATTCTTAGGCCATTTGTGGCCTTTTGAGTTCATTGCCCTCTGCTGCATGGAAGATGAGCAGAAAGACTGTAAGAGCCAGGGAGGAGGTGTATGACCATATGGAAACAGAGTTTTACAGTCTCACAGGCTTCTGGGATCTTACTCATATGAACCTACAGCAATGGTGCTAGCATGCAGAAGAGCCATGCAGACTGAAGCAGACAAAAACACAGCACAGACCTGTGGAAGTGGCCAGCAGCCTCCAACCTTAGCCAAAGAACCATTGACAGCTGATTACTGTTCAGTGAGAGCTGATCTTCATTAAGGGAGCGACTCTAGATAGTCTGACTAGACCCTAGTGGAAGAACTTGCACTGAGGGATGTCTGGGTACACAAACATGATTCAATAAGGTCTTAACATATCTGACAGAATGTATGAAATATGGTGGGGGGCTATAGGGGTATGGATGGAGGAGGGGCTTAAAGATGACTAAGAAGTTTTGCAGAAATGCACAAAAATTCAATAAAAAATACACTAAGAAAAGAAAACTTTTTGCAGCAGATGGAAGCTTCTACAGAGATCAGTAACTGGTCAAAATGCAAGGAATAAGTGACTATGGGTGCCCAGCCCCAAATGATACATCTACAGCATGAATCCTATACCCCAGACTCAAGGAAAATCACAGAAGAGGGACAGAAGGTGTAAGAGCCAGAGGACCAGGACACCTGCTGCTAGACAATGTCTTCTAGACATGGCAGGGAAGCTGT
>NW_008474313.1:0-1268 GCF_000622305.1 Nannospalax galili | reverse complement strand
TGAATTATTTTATTAGTTTTTACTTTGTGATTGCAATATTTATCTTTTTATTAACCCTTCAGGTCACCAGGATGATGAGCAACTTTATTAGTGGTAGATGACACAGCAGAAGGCACAGTGTGTAAGAAATGGTGAACCTGTCACAGAAGAGCTTGAGGAAGCTGTCCATCTCCTCCATGCTACAGAAAATAATGAAAAGTACTGTTGTACTGAGACAGTCTCACAGCAACACCCCTGGTCCCTTTATTCATGATCCTTTACAGTGGAATTTGGAGCACCCACATTGATTAGAATAGAGAATTTGGATTTCAGTTTGCAGCACTGGTAGTAAACAGTTGGGTAAGTCACCTTGTGTGATTCACACCTCCAGACTTTGGTTTTTTTACCTCAGTAAAATGAATCGATTGGAATTTGGAGTTTACAAATTCCAATTTTTTCCCGGACCGGGAGGACAATGTTAGAAGTTTCTGAGAGTGGAAGTGTCACTGGAAGAATGCACTGTGGTGGCCATACAAGTGTTTGATACAGACAGAAAGCTGAATGTTCCATGTGGAAGTGGACAGTCATGCAGATGAGAAAACCCAGTTCAGAGAAATACCCACTTACAAATACCAAACTTGCTTGGGTCTTTTCACTAATGATCCACAGACCTTCCCTGTTCACACTAACTCCTGTTGTTGATAGGCAAGGTACGTGGGCTTGGATTATTTTTCATCATCTGTATCCCTCCTTCTTTTCTCCCTCCTCCTCCACTTCCTTCTTCCTCCATTCTTTCTTCTTTTTCTCACTTTCTTTTTGGTTTCTGCTAAGCAAATTTTTTCCCTCAGTGTATATTTTTATTTCATTTGTGTGCATTTCATATAATCATATTTAGATTCCCCTCCCCTATTGACTCAATTCTTTTTTTTTTCTTGAGGCAGGGTCTCATATTATAGCTCATGCCATCCCATAACTATGTGACAGAAGCTGACCTTGAACTTGTGGCAGTTATCTTCTCTCAGCTTCGAAAATGTTAGCATTATAAGTGTGAACCACTACATCTGTCTCGGTTCCATTCTAATAAAACATTGCAGCTTTGCTTCAACAGAAATGCATTTCTTTTTTGTTCTCTTCATTGTGTATATAAATGTATGTATCTATGATTTGGTTTATTTATTATTTATTATTTATTATTATTTAATGTGTGTGAGTGTATTGTCTACACATATGTAAGTGCCCCCATGTCATGCAATGCCTGTGGAGGTCAGAAGAGGGCATTGGATCCCCTG
>NW_008474312.1:0-1262 GCF_000622305.1 Nannospalax galili | reverse complement strand
AAAAAAAAATTTCCATTCATTTTTTACTCATTGTTTTTATTTTTTCATGTATGAGTATATTGCCTGCACGTATGTAAATGCACTCATCTGTGCAATGCCTGTGGAGGCCAGAAGAAGGTGTCAGATCCCCTGGAACTGAAGTTAAGGACAGTTGTTACCTGCCAGGTGGGTGCTGGGAATCAAACCCAGGTCCTCTTCGAGAGCAGGCAGTACACTTAATCACTGAGCCATCTCTCCAGCCCGCATCTCACTCAAAATTCAATTTCTAAACCTATACATAGAAACATAAAATTCTACATATTTATCAGGTACCATCTGATATTTTGATAATGTATACATTGTGTAATGATTAATCAAGTTAAATGTATCTATCTCAGGAAACAGTTTTCCCTTCTTCCTCATGAAAACCTTCAAATTCTTCTAGCTTTAAAATATCTAGTGTAAGAGTCAAGGAGATGGCACAACACTAGCCACAGAAGTCTGATCATTCAAGTTCAATCCCCAGAGCCCAGGTAGGCTTCAGTGAGTGGCACACATTGTAACCCTAGCAAGATGGGAGGTGGAGACAGGAGAGTTGCTTGGAAACTCACAGGCCAGCTAGCTTGGAGTACACAGTACAGCAGAAGCAAAAGGAGAGACCCTGCCTCAAGGGAGAAGATGAGAGCCCTTGTTTAACCTCCACACATGTATATGTACCTTCACTCACATATTTCACATACACAATAAGAAAATTTAAAATATGCATATAGTATATAAAGGGTTATTTGTAGCCATGCTACCATGTAATAGCATATAAGAGCTTCTCACTTTTGACAAAAATATGGTATATATTCATCAATTTCTCTTCATTTGATTAACTTTTTGAGGCACACCAAACTGTTTACCATAGGGTATACACTCTTTTTACAGTCCAGTTGGTAATATATGAGGGTTCCAATTTCTCCACATGCTTGCCAACACCTTCATTTTCTGAATATTGTTAGTATTGAAGTGGGTGTGAAGTGACATCTAGGTACAGGTGTTCAGAAGTATACAGTTATGGCTTTGAGTTGCATTTCTCATGATTGATGGCACTAAATGTTTTTTTCATGTACTTGTTGCCCATTTCTTTATCTCCTTTAGAAAAGTAGCATTCAAGTCCTTTGCCTGTTTTCAAAATGGGGTATTTTTCTTTGTGTGTGTGTGTGTGTGTGTGTGTTTCATAAGTGTGTGTACATATGCATGTGTGCACATGCGTATGTGGGTGTATTTATATGATATTA
>NW_008474311.1:0-1268 GCF_000622305.1 Nannospalax galili | reverse complement strand
AGGCTTTCAGGCCTCTGGGAACTTGCTCATATGGACTTGCAACAATGGTGATAGCACTCACAAGACCCATGCTGACTCAATCATACAAAAGCCCAGCATAGAACTGGGAAAATGGGCAGCAGGCCCCAATCCTAGTCAAGGAACTGATTGGCAACTCATTACTGTCTGGTGAAGGAGGGTAGATCTTAAAGGGAGTGCCTCTAGATGAACTGACTGAACTCCAGTGGATGAACTTTCTCCAAGAGACATCTGGGTACAAATGCTTGACCTGATAGGACTTAATATATATGACAGAATGCATAAAATCTGGTGTGGGGTGGTATGGGAGGCACAGGTGGGGGAGGGGGATCTAAATTTAATTAAGATTTTATGAAATGCACAATAGATAAATACATAAATAAGTATACTGGAGTAGCTTGTTCTGTGCTAAAATGAAGGTAGGTTCTGTGGCTATGAAGCAAATCAGGAATTCTCACACGCTGGTTCCCTATTCAGTGGTGATCTGTTCTCTCTATAGGAAGAGAATTCTAAATCAATGCCAATTTAGATAGTGGCTTCCTTCTAGCAGGATAGATTTATTCCACTACAATTCCCCTAATGCTCAGAATATGTTCTGTTTCCTGATGACCAAGAAGCAAGCATTCCCATGGAAAAACCATGAAATTTGATCTTATCTGAGGGCGGCATATTCCAACTGCCCCAGAGCTGATTCCCTGGGTACCACTCAAAGGGACTCAGATCCTCTGTTTTCTAACTAGAGACTCTCATTCCTTAACAAGATCATACCAACATAGGTGCATTCTCCATTATTTGTTGTTGCCTCTGGGTTCCCAAGAAGTGTCATTTCTGGGGCTGGAGAGATGACTCTGCAGTTAAGAGCACAATCTGCTTTTGCAGAGGACCCAGGTTCAGTTCCCAGCATCCACGTTGTGACTAACAACCATCTATAACTCCAGCTCCATGGGAATCTAATGCTGTCTTCTGACCTCCAAAAGCATTGCAAGACATGGGTACACTTACATACATTCAGGCATTACACTCATACGCAGAAATAAATAATAAATAAATAATAAATAAAATATTTTTAAAAAGAAGTCTCAGGACTGGAGAGATGTCTCAGCAGTTAAGAGCACTGCCTGCTCTTGCAGAGAACCTGGGTTCAATTCCCAGTACGCACATGGTAGCTAACAACTGTCTCTAACCCCAGTTCCAGGGGATCTAAAACCCTCTTCTGACCTCTGAGGGCATTGCACAACCCAGGTGCACTC
>NW_008474310.1:0-1268 GCF_000622305.1 Nannospalax galili | reverse complement strand
TGTGACTGATGCTGAGGGTGTAAGGACAAGTAGGAGCCTTGCTTAAAGAAGAGGCAAATGTTGAGTAAAGGACCAGTCAACCAAGGGGACATTAGTAGAGTGCTCCTGTGTATGAAGCCCTACGTTCAGCCCCTAGCACTGCATACACGGAATGTGGTTGTACACATCTGTAGTCCCAGTGTTTGGAAAGTGGAGGGAGGAAGATCAGAAGTTTGAGATTACCCTCAACTATATGTGGTACGTTTAAGGGCAGCCTGGACTACATGACTGTCTTTAAAGAAAAAAACAACTACATTAAATGTGCCTTACTCAAGAGAACTTTATGGTGCTGTTATAGTCATTGCAGAGATAAGAAAAATCACCAGGAGAGAAACAGCATGATGAGTCTCAGGCCACACCTGAGCAAATGCCTGGTGCTTGATCTCGGACTGTTGATGAGGAAGACCCACCAGTGAATATGAGAAGGCTGTGCCCCAGGCCTCGTTGTTCCATCACGCTTTGAAGCTTCACATGTCTGTCTTTGGACGGTGATCCTCAAGGGGTCACTTTCTTAGCATGGCTACTTCGTTGCAATGTTGAGTTTTATTGATTCCTTTGAGCATTTCCACTATGTGGAAATTCTGAAAAGAGCCCTCAAAGCCATTCTTGGAATCTGTGACACAGATTCGCCATCTCATTCTATTAAGAGTTTGATTCCAAGCCCACTTCTGAAAAGTGAAAGTATGTACTCAGTAAATTCCTGGAACGGTCAAACACCCTTTGGCTACATTCAAAAATGTCTAATACTGTGAATTGAAGTGGTAAGTCATTTCCGCACTCCATTCCGTCCCCCTTCCCCCTTCAAAGTAGAATACTACACTCTGTTTCTCACTGGGTGCAAAACCATTTTCCTTGAAGATAATATGAACTAATTTGATAATGATGGTGAATAGGAATGCTGTGTTGATACAAGCCTATTTAAATCTGCTATGCTTTAAAATTTTTTAACTGACCACATTTTGTAAACAATAAACTACTTTCATATGATTTTTAAATTAAACTTCACACACTGTTAACTATAGCATTAGTAAACACAGCTATTTCCTCTTACATTAGCTCAGTTACACTGAGGGTGAACTCACTTTTAAGTTTTCTCTCCTGAAAGTCTAGTCATTTTTCATATATAAACAATACATTTTTTATGTGGGAAAAGCCAATATTCATCATGTATTTTATAGTTCCTGTACATAAATACAAGCAGGAATGTTGGCTTTATATCCAGTTTAAAA
>NW_008474309.1:0-1265 GCF_000622305.1 Nannospalax galili | reverse complement strand
AAAAAAAAACAAAGCAAAAAAAAAACCCACCATATGACCCTGCTATGCCATTCCTTGATGGATACCTGAAGGACTCTAAGTCTACACATCACAAAGATACCTGCATATCCATGCTTAAAGCTTTGTTATTACAATAGCCAAGTTACGGAATCAGCTTATGTGTCCGTCAATGGATGAATGGTAAAGAAAATGTGATTTACATGACATGAGGCAAAAGGAAGTCTCGGTGAAGGGAGAGGAAAGAAAGAGGACATGAGAGGTGACTATGGTCAAAGTGCATAATATATTTGGAAGGAACTGTCTTTATGAAACCCACCACTATGTACAATGAATATATGCCAGTTTTTAAAAAGACTAACAAAGGATTTAAAAGAAAAAACGATGTTGGCAGATTTGGTTCCTACTCTGGTCTCTTCCTGGTTTGCAGGTTACCTTCATCCAGTATCTCTTCCTCATTTCATAAATGCGGTCACCAGGGCCCCACTCTGGTGACTTTATTCAAACCTGATTACCTCCCAAGGCGCTTCTCCTTTCCTGAACGACCAGCATACTGAGGGTTGGGTTCTACAGAAGAAGCTAGAACACAGAGATGTTCGGTGGACCCCACTTCTGGTTCCTGCCTCCTGCTCTTCCCACTCTGCTCTCCTACCCTTCAGTCCCACTTGTCTATGCTACACACTGCCTTTCTTAGTTGTTTAAACACTCAATTCGTTTTCAATGAGATTTTAAAATATGGAAATAAATCTCATATATATATATGTATATATATATATCTCCCAAGTAGACACCATTTCTGATGTCCCTCGATCCTTTTTAAACATTTTTGTTTCATCTAGTCCCACTTTTTTTCTGCCTGAACATAGTCTTTACAAGTTTTTGTAGGGCGAGTTTGAGAATAACACTTTATGTTTTTTGAGAGTGGTTTTGGTGGCATAAAATTCCAGATTAACAGACGTTTTTCTTTCTTTCTTTCAGCACGATGTGGCTCTGCTGACCTCAGGCCTGCACTGCTTCCACTGTGTGTCTTGTTTTCTTCACCTTGGTTCCTCTTATGTAATTTAACTCCCTTTTCTGGTCATTTTCAATATTTTTAATATTTTATTTATTATTTTGATTTTTAGTATATTAGTATATTGCCCCCATGTCTGTAAGTACACCAGTGTTGTGCAATGCCCACAGAGGTCAGAATAAGGCATTGGAGTCCCCAGGAACTAGAGTTATAGATTGTTGTTAGCTGCCATGTGGGTGCTGGGAATCAAACCCAG
>NW_008474308.1:0-1267 GCF_000622305.1 Nannospalax galili | reverse complement strand
GGGATCAGGGGAGCTGGAGAGGTGGCTCAGCGCTTACAAACAATAGCTGTTCTTCCAGAGGACCTGGGTTTGAGTCCCAGAGTCTACAAGGTAGCTAACTACCATCTGTAATTCCAGTTCCAGGGCATCCAAAACCCTCTTCTGGCTCCTGTGGGCATTGCATGCCTGTGGTACACTTATACACTTGCAGGCAAAACACTCATACACATAAAAATAATAAATTATTTTTAAAAAGAACTGGGATAAGAATTTTACCCATTGATGTGCAGGAATCTTTCTAAAAATGCAGACATTTGTGTAAACCAAAAGTACCATCAATTTGGATTGAAGGAATTTGAGATTGCATTTTTGTTTTTGTTTCGTTTTTGACATGGGGTCTTATGTAACCCTGGCTGGTCTCAACTTGCAGTGATTTTCCTGTGTCCCGAGTGGTGGGATTCCAGGAGTGAGCCACTCTACCCAGTGTATTGGAGTAGAAGAGATTATGTAAAGGGTCTCTGGTATCATAACTTTCTCTGAGTAGAAAGTCAGATGATGAAATTGCTTAAGGAGAACACTTTTTCCCCTGCTCTCTTGTGAGAGTTTGAATGAATTAAAAGTTATGCAGTTGAATTTGACTGAAGTCATGTAAGAAGAGAAAGAAAAACCAAGGTGTATGGGTGTGGCAAACAAGTGGTTAAAAAATAGAGGTGAGGGAGAGAGACAGAAGAAGGGAGAGGGAGGGAGAGACTCTGGCAAACTTGTAGCTCCAGTCTTCAAGAGATGATGGGAAATAACATAAAGAAAGGTGAGTCTAAGTATCTAATTAGGGAGAAAGATATTTACTTATTAAGTAATGGTGTATAAAGTGCCCTTTGGGTGGAGAAACTTATTTATTGAAGTATGAATGAATGGAATTAACAAACTAGAAGGACGCGCAGGGGTGTGTGAGAAGACTGTCATTCTAGGGATGTCCCAGGATCCTCATTGTGGAAGCTGAAGTGGTTTAACTGGCATTAAGGATTCCACTATTCTGTTTGTAGATACACTTTGACCTTTGGAAAGAATTCATATAAAGCCTAGATTCATTTTACTTCTAACTAAAGAAGGAAGAGTGGATTGTTTGGTTTTTCTGTGTGGAAATAGTGTCACACCACTAATTTTGGATATTTACCTGCCAAAATTGGTATCTGTATTTATTATTTATTTGTTTATTCATTCATTCATTCATTCATTCACTTTTTATTGAGCTTTTTAAATTTCATACATTTCCCACTCAAATCCAGAC
>NW_008474307.1:0-1268 GCF_000622305.1 Nannospalax galili | reverse complement strand
TCCTTGCTTACTCACAGCATGGAGCCTTACTTTTTCATGTCCAAGAGGGTCAGTTCTCTCTGCCCTGTCAGGAAGAATTGCATCACAGTTTAAAGCTTTCATTACATGAAGATAACTCAGGATAATCTCTTCATTAATCCTAAATCTACAGATATAAGGCCTTATTCATATTTTTAAAAATCTTCCTTTTAACTATATAACATAAAATATTAGGTCAATAAAACCCCAATTTACTGACAGGTCAAGGCCATTGTCCAAAGGAGGAAATGCGGAAGGCGTGGAGCAACAGAGCAGGCTCATCATCACATCTCAGGACTTTGTCTGCTGCAAAGCCCAGAAAGGAGATCCTCATATCTGCTCTGTTCTCCAGTCATGGAGGAGGCAGATCTGGATACCACTGCTAAGCTAAGAAAGATGAAATATTGGCCATATCCACACTCTTATCTTTCATATTTTAGTGCATGTGTTTTTCCGAGCAAGAGAAACAGAAACAATCAATAACAGAGGTAATATTCTTATTTTCAGTGGAGAAAATAGATTAGCCTATAAACATGAAACTTTATATATTGCTAAGTATTTGAAAAAAATGACTATCTAGAGAGTAAGTGTTTTAAAAGTACTGGGAGTGTTTTGGAATCAAATTTGTCAAAACAAATAACAAATGGCTAGCAAAACACATGATTTTGATTGCTAGCAAAGCACATTACATTATAGTGGTTTTTAGTGTACTGAAGAAAAACTTAAGCAAAACAGTTGCCTAGAAATACAGATTGATGATCAAAGTTTTGTTACACACACAGGAGACAGTAAACATTGATGTGAAGTCCTTTATCTTAATAAAGCATCTTGATATTTGCTGTTACAGAATGGTATGGGCCTTTTTGATACATTCCTGTTAATACATGTGCTTTCAAAGGCTGGTAATTAACCTAAGTGGTACCCGCAGTTTCGGTACTAAATGTATGAAAAATCAAAAATCATTTGCTATTTTTCTGTGATTATTTTTAATGAGTTAAATGCGAAGTTTTACAAGATGCATAGCAGCTGGTAAGCAGTAAATGAAACCAAATGGGTGTCACCTTTAATGAATATGAACTTGGGCAGAGACTTAACCTCCAAGCATTGTTCTCCACATCAGAAACTTGGGGCAGTGTGGAAATAAGATGGTGCCTTTGTAAGTCACAATTCAGTCTTATTGGTGCATGTGTCAGAAAAGAGGAGATGGAGGAGGAAGAGGAGGAGGAGAGGAGAGGGGAGGGGAGGGGAGG
>NW_008474306.1:0-1268 GCF_000622305.1 Nannospalax galili | reverse complement strand
CTGAGATTATAGGCACATGCCATCACAACCAGCTCCTGGGTTGATTAAGGTTTATATAATGAGTGTTACCATCAATTTCTGGTAGGGACTATGTATAAGTTAATACATTCAGGCCAATTTTTTTTGATACCAAAACATTTAAAATGTTAGCACTCTAATTCTGCTTGTGAACCCATCCTGGTAAGAGTCTTATGAAAGAAAGCAGGAGTGAGCACAAATATATGTGCTCTAATGGTTTTTGAGTAGAAGGAAGTTAGAAATAATATCAACCCAATTATAAAGGAATGGAACATTAAGTACAGCACATTCATTGAACAGAACCTTATGCTGGCATCAAAAACATATTTGCAAAGAATGGCACCAGCACAGAAAATTTTTATGGGTGACTGAAAACACTTTCAAAGAAACGCAACCAAACGACAAAAATGTTTTTAAAAGCAATTTCAAGGCCTGGGTATATAACTTAGTTGGTATAATGTTTACCTAGCATACATGGGGCCCTGGGTTCAATACCTAGCACCGAATAAACCAGGAGTGGTGGCTTATACCCGTAATTTCAGCACTCAAGAGGTAGAGGCAGGAGGATCCAAAGTTCAAAGACATCCTTGGCTCTAGAACAAGTTTGAGGCCAGCTTAGGCTCCATGAGACCCTGTTTCTAAAAACCAGTTTCAATAATTTACTGAACCCTCTTCCAAACTTTGTATGAAATCCTCATCTGTGTACCCCAGGCACACTTTCCTCTCCTCTTTTCTCCTCTTTAATTTTCTGCAAACACACATTCTCCTGGTGTTTATTATAAACGAGACTCCAATATTCTTCACTGCTTCTGTTGTTTTTGAGACAGGATGTCAGGCTGTCCAGGCAGCCTTGAAGTCATCTGTGTATGAGGATGACCTTGAACATCTGTCCCTCCTGCCTGCATCTCCTAAGTACTGGATCACACTAGCTCCAGTCTTCAATTTCTTTATCCCCTTTTCCCAATGGCTCTCGATTTCTCTCCACCCTGTCTGTGCCAGTTTTGATTTTTGTTACCGCCTCCTGCCTCTGCTTTTGTTTTAGAGACCCCCCAAATCAGTTTAGCTCTTCTCCCCAAGCATGAGGTCTCCATCTCAGAAGTTCATCCCTACAGAGTCACCCTCCTATGGGGGAAGGAAAAGGAAAGGGCTGGGGTGGTTTAAACAGAGCTTTCTCTAGCCATAGTAATCCTTTGTTTGCTTAGTTAGGTCGTCGTCGTCGTTGTCGTGTGGTCCCCCCCCCCCCCCCCCCC
>NW_008474305.1:0-1267 GCF_000622305.1 Nannospalax galili | reverse complement strand
AAACACTGCCTCTCTCTGATCTGGCATATCCAATTGTGTTAGCAGTGTTGGTGATTCTTAAAGTGCTACTTGTGAATAAAGATACACTTTAATACCCTGTTCAGGGACCCAAATGTCAGCTGCTGTATTAGATTGTAGTATTTTAACCAAGTCTCTGCCATCACTTGGAAACGACTATGTTCTTTTTGAGAGCTAGGTCTTGATCCGACACTGGAATTTTCTAGAAATCAAATGGTTGATCATGAGTCAAAAATCTACTATGAGAATTGAACTGTCAATCATGGACTAAGTGTTATCTGACCCTCCAACTATGAATTTGAGGATGACCTGCCACACACCAACATCAAACAAAATTGGAGTAAAAGCAATTCAGCTGAACAGACCCTAAAGGCATAAATAAGTGACATGAAGAAATAGTTCAATTATTCATGATTCTCACTTTTGCTAGACTGACTTCTTTCCTCATAAAAAGCCATATTACTTTCTGGGGTATTTCTTACAGTCCTGTGCCAGAAAAGTTTATGAACTTGACTTACTTTTATGACTTCAGTACGAGCATCCGGTATAAAGAGGTGGACAGCTACATCACTAAAGCTGCTTTCTGAAACATCTGTAGATGTTTGTGGTGCTGCAAAATCTTCCAGTGGGCAGAACTTTGAGCAGCGAATTTGTTTTCTCACTTTATTTGGAAGATAAATGGTAAGGCATTCTATTGTACATAGATTAACAGGGCTTCAGCAGTGATTTGACTGAGAGAATAGGACACTAAGAGGAACATGAGTGGGTCTTTGATTTCAAGGAACTTTGGAGAAAAGGTGTAGGAAAAAGTACATACTACCAAAGACAGACCTCAACAGAGGCATATTTTCATGATAACATATGTAGGATTATCCTTTGAGTGCACATCAGCAGCTGTTTTGTAAGCTACCCTGTCATCACCCAGTGGGTGCAGGGGCAAAGTGACCATGGTTGCCATGACTGAGAATTTGCATGTACTCAGCAACACGGTCTTCTAGTCATATCCATGAACTTGGCTACATCTCTGATTGCCCAATCTGTCAGCAGTAGAAAACAGCACTGAGCCCTCAATATGTTGTATTCCGTGGGGTGATTAGCTAACTTACTTGGGGACAGAATAATTACACTGGACCACTTTCAACATAGATGGGTAGCATTTGTCTTTACTGGACTAGACAATTGCAAAGGGTATGGATTTGCTTTCCCTACACAGTGCTGCTACCAAACTGAAAAAAAAAAAAAAATCTGT
>NW_008474304.1:0-1266 GCF_000622305.1 Nannospalax galili | reverse complement strand
TTCCCAGCACCCACGTGGTGGCTAACAGCCGTCCATAACTCCAGTTCCAGGGGATCCTACATCCTCTTCTGACCTCTGTGGGCACTGCACAACATAGGTGCACTTACATAACATGCAAGCAATACACTCATACACATAAAATGAAAATAAAAATTTTTAAAAAGAAAGCAAAATAAACATGAAAATATAAACTATGCTCTTTAGGCTGTTAAGAAACATACATTAAGATACAAATGTCAGAAATATCTAGAGATGAGATCTGTTATATTGATAGCAATGGAAGGGATTTTTTGCTTTTGAGCAGAGTAGCTTCTTTTCAAAACTGTTGTTGTGCTGGGTCACATTAAGGCCATTTCCATGCTGGTGTTATTAATGCACCTTGAGCAGATTTCTCCCTATGTCCTGCTGCCTTCCCCATTCTCATCCCTCCAACCTGTTAGTCCCCTTTGTTCCCCTAGACAGTTTGGCTTCACCTTCAAGTCTTCTATACATATATGATAGTGTGCGTGCGTGCATGCGTGCGTGTGTGTGTGCGTGTGTGTGTGTGATATAAGCCACAGATGACTTAATGTAATTATTGAGTTGCATACAGTTGCACTTATTTTCCTTCAGACAAAATGATTTCATTTTTTATGGCTGAAAAAATGTGATATATACTACATCCTTAATATAAACTTACTCACTGTAAAGGAGAGACTGGTAACCAGCCTGGAAGCAGGTCTTGTCTAAAGGCAAAGAGATGAAGATTCAGGGACGTGGCCCTTTCTTATGGCAAGGTACACAGCAGTAGACCCACTCATGATCATGGATAGATGTAGGTTTTGTTTACTGGGGCCGTTGCTCAGTTGATAAAGTTCTTGCCATGTAAGCATGAATACCTGAGTTTGATCTCTGGAACCTGTGTAAAAAGGTAGGTGTAGTAGCATACATTTGTAATCGTAGTACAGGGGAGCCTGAGACAGGTAGATTCTTTGGGTTCTCTGGCCAGCCAACCTGGCCAAATCATTGAGTTCCAGACCAGTGACAGACCCTGTCTCAAAAGAAAAAAAAAAAAAAAAGATGATCAATAGTAAAATGTTAAAGAGGGGGAGGGGCTGGAGAAATGCCTCAGCAGTTAAGAACACTGGCTGCTCTTGCAACTGGGTTCAGCTCCCAGCACACACATGGCAGTTAACAGCCATCCGTAAGTCCAGTTCCAGAGGATTTGACACCCTGTTCTGACCTCTGCAAGCATTGCATGACATGGGTGCACTTACATACATGCAG
>NW_008474303.1:0-1267 GCF_000622305.1 Nannospalax galili | reverse complement strand
CTCAGTTTTTTGATGCATACACAGTGCTATAAACTTTCCTATTAGGACCACCTTCACTATGTCCCATAGATTTTGGAAAATTGTGTTTTAATTTTCATTCATTTCTAGAAAAATTTTTACTTTCGTTCTTCATTTCTCCCTTTTCCCATTTTTCATTTAATTGTATCTTGTTTGGTTTTCATAAGCTTGGCTACCTTTTTGTTCTTATTTTTGTTGATATTTAGCCTTTTTATTTTCTGTCTGATCAGGTAGAATATTGGATATTATTTTAGCTTCCCTAAGTTTGTTAATCAATTATTGTTCAATTTTGGAAAAAAGTTTGATTTTGGAAAATGTTCCAATTGCTGCTGAGAAGAAAGTGTACTCCTTGCTGCTCAGGCAGAATGCTCTGTAGATACCTTTTAGGTTTCCCTATAGAGTTTTTTTCTGGATGATCTATCTGTGGTGAGACTGGGTTACTGAAGTCACCAGACTCTAGCTGACTCCCCTCTGGTTACCTCACATGAATTGGAGACCCAGTAGGCTGCCTGTGTTCCCCCTGCCATACACAGAAAAATATACCTATTAAGACTGAAGGAGAAATAAAAATTTTCATAATAGGAACAAATTAAAGAAATTTATTATTATTAAGCTATTTCTACAGAAGATACCAGAAGGAATTCTTCAATATGAACAGAACAATAAAAGTACTCAAGTGGTCAATGGGAAGAAATAAACCAAACCAGGACAAGTTATCAAGATAAATCTGAGAAAAGACTACAAAATTAACAAAGTGACAGGAAATAATACACAACGTTCATTAGAACGCTGGATACAACTGCCTCAATTCTCCACTGAAGAGACACAGGCTTACAGATTAGATTAGAAAATAGCTCTGTGAGAGTTCATCTTACTCCAACTAGAATGGGTGTGATCCAGCAAATACAGTAAAAAGCTGGTGAAAATGTGGGGAAAAAGGAGCAGTTACTGCGGGGAGGAGGAGTGTGGGCTGGTACGACCACTGTGGACATCAGCGTGAAGCTTTCAAAAGCCGGAAGTACATCTGCCGCACGACCCAGCCATACACTTTTGGGCACGCACCCAAAGACTCTGTGTCCGACCACAGAGACTCCTGCTCGGCCATGCTCATTGCTGCTCTAGTCACAATAGCCAGGAAGTGGAAACAACCTCGGTGTCCATCAGCTCATGAATGGATAAACATATGGTACATTTACACAAAGGAATATTAGCTCTTAAGGGAAGGCAATTATGAATTCACAGAAGATGA
>NW_008474302.1:0-1267 GCF_000622305.1 Nannospalax galili | reverse complement strand
GAATGCACAAAACTTCAATAAAAATATATGTTGAAAAAAAATACAGAGTGACTCATCCTTTTTTGAGGGACTAAGATGATGCTAAACTCTGTGTTCATGGGAGGGGACCATGATTCTAGCTCACAGCACGGGGCTGCAGCTCCAGGCTCACGGGCAGACCACAGCTCTAGCTCACAGGAGGAGACCTCAACTCTGGTTCACAAGAAGGGACCACAGTTCTAACTCACAGGACGGGGCCACAGCTCCAGGTTCACAGGAAGAGACTCCAGGACCAAGTTGATGGGAGAGGACCATAGCTCTAGCTCACAGGAGACCTCAACTCCAGCTCACAGGAGGGGACCACAGCTCCAACTCACAAGAGAGGCCAATAGCTCCAAGTTCACAGGAGGAGACTATAGCTTCATTTCACAGGAGGGGGCCACAGCTCCAGGGTCACAGGAAGGCTCCAAAACCCTAGGTTCATGGGAGGTGCCCACAGCTCCAGTTGCGCTTTCTTATTGAATCACCTAGTCTTAGTCCTTCCTAAAGGTCTTAGTTAAGGTCTTAACTCACAAATAGGGCCTAGACTGCAGATGTTGTCTTAACCTGGTGCATTGCCTTTGTGTCCATAGGAATGCTCTCAGAATGAGAGCAGTAATGTGGGTATTTATGAGGGGCCATCAATCAACCAACCTCCTGGGGCTGTTAGCTTTGCCATTATTTTCTAAAGCACTTCTGGATCAAAGTCAGGGTATATTAGCATAACATATGAGAAAGATGCTCCATGTATTTTGGATGTTATGACAGAATTCACTCACATCCTGAATGTAAAATCAATGTAAAGTTCATTTTGAGTAGAATGGTTCTGATCTTTGGATGTGCTTGTGGCCTCTGGGAATTCATCTTTTTCAGCTAGCTTGAAAATATAGGTAGCTTCTTCACTTGTTCCACAAATGAACTTCTCTGGTCCCCCTATATTTATAGAGAAAACTTGGCATGTGCACGTATTTTTCCCATAAAGATGAAAACAATAACAATGACAACAACAAAAAGTCCATTTTCAATCAGCTCAACACAAGAAGGTTCAGATGTACAACTTAGTCAGATGTGTTGGCCTATACATTTATTCCCAACGCTTAGGAAACAAAGATAAGCAGATCTCTTTGAGTTTGAGGATAGCCTATGCTATATAGCGAGTTCCAGGCCAGCCAGGGCAGCATAATGAGTCCTGGGAACAAGCTGCATTTAAAGTCAGCTCACAGACTTTTGTGTCATAAAAGAAGAAGAA
>NW_008474301.1:0-1266 GCF_000622305.1 Nannospalax galili | reverse complement strand
GGGAGGGAGGGAGGGAGAGGTAAACCACTGGTTTGTATACGTTGATTCTGGGACGCTCCTGTTATTTAATTGTTTTTCACTTTTGCATCTCTTCCATTCCTAAGTAGACACTTATACTCTTCATGTGAAGATGATTCTGTCTCCTCCTCAGCTGCCGTTCTTTAATTCAGTTTCATGTCTTATTGCATAGTCCATTGTGCAGCACAGTATGAAGCTACAGGGACTTTATCAAGCATCCTCACTGTGTTTCAGGCATTGCCAAGGATGGTTCCAGTATTTTAGTGCAGGTTCAGGGCTTATCGGGTCTTTGTCAGTGAATCATCCAGGATGCACTAGGGTATGCTCAGTAATGTGTAATGTCAAAATCTCTTCCCTGCCATGAAGATGCTGTGGACACACACACACACCCTGGAAACTGGGACAGCTGTGATGGGCTCAGCCTTACATACTCACACAAGTGTTATCCTGCTTGGTGAGGCACGGGAAGTAGAATTGGAGGGTCTCTGTCTTCATTTCTTTTCCTGTTGCCTGGATAAAATAGTCTTGACAAAAATGACTTAGGAGAGAAAGGATTTAAATAAGGTAGGTCTTCCCACAGCAATTAGCATATCAGGATAATCCGCCACAGGCGTGCCACAGGCCCACCTCTCAGGAGATCCTAGATTCTGTCAGGTTGACATTCAGCACTAACCACCACAGTCTCACACCTAGAAATGGCATCTATTACTTTGAGTCTTATTTTATTGGAGAGAGCAGGTCACCTCTGAAAAGTATGTTGCCAACTGGGAAGGAGGGTAGGTAAGGTAAGACACCCAAAGTCAGCCTGAGTCACGGCAGTCCACTGAGTGACAGAGGACGTCAGTCTCCAGAGACGGTGAGTCATGACTGCCCTGGTGGTTTCTGCTGCCACAGGAGCCCTGCTGTGTGTCATTCCCCCTCCAATTCTGTTGCTGTGATAAAACACTGACCAAAAGCAACTTGGGGAGAAAAGGGTTTATTTTGCTTACAGTTACGGTCCATCATTGAGAGAAGCCAGGCAGAGCTTGAAGCAGAGGCAATAGAGGGCCACTGCTTTCTGGCTTACTCCCTCTGGCTTGCTCTGCCAGCTTCTTTATACAGCCCAGGTCCACCTGCCCAGGGATGGCACCACCCATCGTGGGCTGGGCCCTCCTACAATAATGCAACTGGGGCTAGAGAAATGGCTCAGTGGTTAATAGCACTGGCTGTTCTTGCAGAGGACCCAGGTTTGGTTCCCAGCACCCACAT
>NW_008474300.1:0-1267 GCF_000622305.1 Nannospalax galili | reverse complement strand
AAAAAAAAAACAACAACACCTGTTGTTTCTTAATAAAAAATGAGAGGTACTCTGAAAGACGCATTGTTGCACTGTATCTGGCCCTTACTGCTAGATATACCTCCCCTTTACAACCTTGACGTATCAGCTATTTTTCTCCTGTAAAATTCTTGATGGAAGCAATTTCAGAGAGGAAGGACTAATCTCAACAAGCCTCCCTCTCTAGCAGTCCTGTGCATTTGACACTGACTCACTGCCTGCTCTTTCTCCCTTTCCTCTCTTTGATTCCCACGCTAATTGCATCGATTTGTATGTCAGCCATGCTCAAGTACTCAGCTGCATTAGCTCTGCCTTTTTCCTCCCATATCCACTTGGTTGTGAATATTGTTGCTGTTCTGTAACTTCTTTCACATTCATATTTTAATCCCACTGACAATACCACATATCAGCATTCTGTAATTTTCTGTACTGTTTCCCTCTATGGAACAATGATATAACGTACCAATAAATCTCTATATCTAGTTTCATTTTGGATTGTATCAACTAAATCTAAGTTCAGGTGTGCTGGGTAGCTATTTCCTTCAGACTGAAACAATCCTTCACGGCGAGGGGAGATCCTTGAAACTCACAGCAAAAGTTATGAGAACATATAAGAAAGGTACAAAATCACAAGGCCCCTCCCTGGAGTTATATAAGCTGTAAACAACAGTGGGGGAGGAGACTTTTCAGTAGAGTTGCCTACAAAGTGTTGATGGAAGTTCAGTGTCCATTTATAAGTCATCACAAGGTAGGATGCCTGAGTCAGCCACGTTCCTGTAAGTGATCCCTCACCCATACTCCTGTAAGTAACCACAATATACTCACCCATTTGCTAGGCTTGACTTTGGTGGGATCGTTTCTTTGTTGAGCCTGATGATACATACATGCAAGTAGCGCTAGCACTGATTACTGAAGATGCCTGGTAACCTGTCTCTGTCACATCTTTGTTTTCTGTATTAGTTTTCCTTTTGCTGTGATAAAACATCTGAACAAGACATTATTTTGGCTTATAGTTTGGTGTTACAGATGATGGAGGGAAAGCAGCTAGTCACACTGATCCACTGCCAAGAAGTAGAAAGTGATGCGATGTTTACGCACAGCCTAATTTCCCCTTTCTATTCAGTTTAAGACCCCAACCCAGGGGATGGTGCTACTTTCTGTGTGTGGGTCTCTCCACCTCAGTCAACCTAATCAACATGATCCTCCACAACTCTGCTCAGCAGCCCAACTTTCAGAGGATTCTACACCT
>NW_008474299.1:0-1267 GCF_000622305.1 Nannospalax galili | reverse complement strand
GTGACAGCTTGACAACTGAAGCTGTCTAGCACATGTCAAACACATTTATGTGATAAAGAGATGTGCTGATGACTTCTAGGCCCTTAAATTACAGTTTCTATTGCTTTTATTTTTAATTCTTCCATTGAATAATGCAGCTATTTAGCTCATGGAGGCCAGTTATTTGCTTCATTGCTTAAGACTGGGCTTATTCCACTTTGGCATGGCTGGGTTGCTAAATCCATGTTGCTACTCTTGGATTAACGACCACCAGAACGTTTTTCCACAGGTGCTTACACGTTCTTATAGGAAATATGGTGATTCTTGTATTTTTTCATACGCACTGAAATATTTCTCTTAATGTAGTATTTTAGGGCTGGGGAGATGGCTCAGTTGTTATGGTACTTGTCTTGAAAGCACTAAGTTTGACTTCCAGAACCTACATAAAAATGCTGGACATGGTGGTACCCCTTGTAATTCTAGCACTGGGAGGCTGAGACAGAGAGATACCCCCAGCGTGCTGGCCAGCCCAGCCAGGCCAGTCTAAATTGCGAAGGTTCTAGTCCAGTGAGTGACTCTGTCTCAAAAAACAAGGCAGACAAAACGAGGAATGACAGCTGAGTTTGACTTCTAGCTCCACGTGCATATACGTGTGCACGAGTCTACAGACGTGGACTGCAAAGAACAACAAGCAAACAAGTAGAGATGGGGGTCATTTCTACATATTAGAGTTTTTTCATAGAGTATGTACCAAAAATTGTGCGTACTCAAACTTTACATATTCAAACCTGTAGCAATACAAATTAGCAAAATATTTAGAAAATAATTTAGATCCTCTAGTTTTGTTTCTGTGAACTTATGCTAAAGCAGTTATGAATGAGGGTGATAGTCGTTTTCCTGAATAGTTTCCATGGAGTTCAGATTCTATTAATACAAGAAGGAAAAGGCAAAATCTGTCATCTATAGAGAAGTAGGTAGGCAGATGCTTTTGAGCCTACCCCACGGAGCACCATTAACCTTCAGAATGACGTGTGCTTACAATATGTAGCAAATTGGAGGGAATAGTATGAAAAATGGTAAAAACGCTCAGTGTGCATGACACTAAACTGTGCTGAGATTGTGACACGGTAAAAATTATGCTTTCTATATATGGAAAAGGGAGGAAACCGTACTTTGAGGTGGTCTGGGATGAGTTTTCTGCCTTTTGTTTCTAACATAATTACCATAAATATGTTATTTATAATAATTCATGCAATAATATTAAACTGATTATGCCCACTCAGCCGTT
>NW_008474298.1:0-1266 GCF_000622305.1 Nannospalax galili | reverse complement strand
AGTTCCTCCTTTCCAGGTAAGTCTAGTTTGTATTAAGTTAACAAAATAATGATCTATTAACTTGACGCTATACAAACACATGGCTATAAACCAACCCCTTTTCTCCTCTTGTCCCAAAGTTCTCATGTTAATATACATTAAAAGACAGTTTGATGTTTTAAAGTTCCACCATCTCTTAAAATCCTATTACTTAAAAGTCCAATATCCTTTGAGGGACATTAACTGTGGTCTCTTACAAAGGGAACTTACGATATCTGGGTACAAATGCTTGATGGGATAGGACTTAATACATATGACAGAATGTATGAGGTTCGGTGGAGGTGTATGGAGGGCATGGATAGGGGATGTAGTCTAAATTTGATTAAGAAGTATTGTACGAAATGCACAGAAAGTAAAATATTTTTAAAATTATGTTGCCATACTTTCTTATTACTAGAGGGAATAACCAGGTTACAGTTACAATCAGATAAAAGACAAAGCTCCAACAGTGTGAGTAGCTCAGTGTCCAACATCTGGAACTCACTCATGATCTTTGGGGCTTGAGCATCCGCACAGTCCTGGCTTGGCCATCTGCAGGACACGCAGCTTGTCTCCTAGGCTCAGGCTGGCTCCACTCTACACCTGTGCCATCCTTGATGGTCAGCTCATGTCATCTCCAATATCCTGAGGTCTCCCCTGCAACTGAGGCTGCACTTTCACCCATGGCCTCTACTGGTTTCTCAGGATGCAAAGCCTCAACTGCTCCCCATGACCCTACTTCATGCCTTACAAACCACGTCTTCCACACGGGAGACTTTTACATTCTGGCAAGTTTGGCTTCCAGCCTGAGATGTAGCCTTGGCTCTCTTGGGACCATAGCTTCTGTGTGCTTACCTGAAGGAAATGCATCCCAGAAGTTTTCACCTCAGTTCTACTGGCCCGTTGTTGATCACAGCTGAGTTTTCAGCCCTAGATCATCAGCATCAGTTTTTCCAATGAGCACAGATCCCGCATCAGGGACGCTCCTCCCTTGTCAGTCACAGCTGACTGTTCAGCTTCGCCGAACAGAAACTATAGATTCTTAATTCAGAATTTACATGGAAAGCCCTGCTAGAGTCTTTTAAGATATTTTTATTAATTTAAGAGTTTCATACAATGTCTTCTGATCATGTTCGAATGCTTATGTCCTCTCCACTCCCACCTCACTGCCCCGACTTCATGTTCTCTGTTATTATTTTTCTTTTTAAAGAAAGGCTTCCCAAGCACTCTTTTTTAATATTATCATTT
>NW_008474297.1:0-1255 GCF_000622305.1 Nannospalax galili | reverse complement strand
CTGGAAACCAAAGGAAACCCATGTCGTGAACCATAGTAAGCCACAGAGTTGACGTCAAGTCTTCTAGTGATTCATCTGCAGCCATGGCCAGTGCCTCAGCCTGGAAGACCTGGGGGATGTGGCATAAGCACTGAAAGAATACCATCTTTCTCTTGGCTGTTTGTGATTCCCCTCTTCCCCTGGGCTTTGGAAATCTGCCAGAAAAGCCTGAGAACAGCCTTAGGAGAGTTGGCAGAAGCTGGAAGTCTTGTTAGCCAAAAGCTCCAAACTCTTACGCTGATCATTAGACTGATCTGTTTTGAGTAGCTCAAAGATAGTCTTTCCACCGAGATAATTAGTGTATTACAAAGGAGCCCTTGTAGTTTAGAGAGCTCACCATTGATTACTAGGGCAAGATAAGGGTTGTTCTCTCCTTTTCTCCCTCTGGAGACCTCAGATAGTAAAGTACTTTTGACCTTGTGTAACTGATGGCCTCTATCCCTTTGAGAAGGATAGGGAAGGTTGAGGGGAGGGAGTTGGGAAGAAGTGAATGGCCTTTGTTCCACTTTTCAATAAGTGTTTTCACCCTCAACAGTCTTTACAGAAGCCCCTCACAATAGGGCTGAGGGAAGTATGATGGATGGAACTTTGTCCCCCAAATAATTTGATGACAAAAACTAGACTGATGACGTTTCTTTTTAAAATATTTTCTCCATTCTTGCTCTTACATATTCTGTTCATAATTATTACAGAAGACGTAGAAAGTACATATACTGAAGGTGAATCAGAGACAACTGCCTTTAATAACTTTGTATGCTATCTCTCAAACGTTTTCTATTCAAATATAGACATTTATTTGAATAGAAATATTTTGAAAAAATTAGATCAAATTTTGCATATGTTTTTACTCAACAACACATTAGGAAGGGCTGTTCAAGGGAAAAAATAGAGAATTTCTTCTGTTGCCCTATAGATCACAGTAGATGAACATGCCTTCATCTATTAATTAGCTCACTATTTGAGCAACATCTCAATGTCATCCATGAAATGTTGATCACCTGCCAACTTACATCAAGATAGGTTGCCAAAGCTCAAATTAACATTAATTAAGGCTTCTGAAATGCTTTTCCTCAGAAAGATGGTAAAATGGTAACCAGTAATAGTTTCACTAGCAATATTGGAAGTACCATGAGGATTTTCCAAAAGGATAGAACAAACAAGATTATCCAAATAATTCTAGAAGAGAGAGAGAGAGAGAGAGAGAGAGAGAGAGAGA
>NW_008474296.1:0-1267 GCF_000622305.1 Nannospalax galili | reverse complement strand
AGATCTTTCCTTTGCTGTGTAGCCTCTGATGCAGTCTGTGGGGACTCCAACCACAGACTTAAACCAAGTAAGGGGGAAAGTTAATTCTTTTAGATCCAGGGTCTAAGACAGTAGTCTATGGTGTTCTCTTTAGAATGCCCTTGAGAGTCTATAACATATAAAAGCAGCAGGAAGACTTATATTCAGCCAAAACAATCCAAACATTTTAAAGATTGGGAACGTTTACAGTTTCTTCTATTTTTTTTGTCTTGTTTCTTGCTTTATCTGTTTCAGAAAACAACACTGATGTTTTACTTAGTAAAGAGTGATGAACAGCTTCTTCCAATCTTTAAATAAAGCACCCCATGTATTCTAAGATTCGAAGACTTTTTCTTTCTTTAGATGCATCTTCATTTCCTGTGTGGGCTGATAAATACTGAGACTGGACCTGGGGTAGCTAGCACCATAATATATTGCAATATTCTCCATTTGATATAGGAACATTTCAGTATGACTGTCAGTCACAGCCTTTCACAGGTGGTCCGCTGATGATAAATCTTCCTCTCACAATTTGAATTATAAAGATACATATAAATTTAAAGAACCATGATATTATAACTATTTGAAAAGATCTTACAAGTGATGTACTCTTAGAGAATATGTAGCCCATCGAACACTGGATCCAAAAGTCTGGACGGTAAATGATGGTAAAACTCCCTTGCAATAGAACTGTAGATTTACCTGAGATTGTGCGTTGACATTGGCTCCATTTGTGACCAAGACTTTGACCACCTCCGCTTGCCCAGCCAAAGACGCGATGTGTAAAGCTGTGTTTCCTTTCTGTGAAATGAAAGGTAAGACACATGAACCCACTGCCTTTTTAAGGCCCTGTGATTCCCACATAGAACGGGGCTGACGGGTAGCTCATGAGAAGGGTTCCTGGTTCTGAGGGCTGACCCCTGACAGAGGTTGGCAGGTGACCCCCAAAGCCCATGACACTGACCTTTGTGGCTGCATCGACATTGGCCTCTCTCTGCAGCAGTTCAGAAACCACTTCCACGTGGCCTTCTTTCGAAGCAAGATGGAGCGCATTCAATCCGTTCTGATGGTGAGCAAAGGGAGGCAGGTTGAAAGCAGAATTCTCAACAGTCGGCAGCCCACCAAGCACTCCTCAGATAACGTCCTACCCACAGTCCCTCGTGTGTGCAGCAAAGGAATTGAAGTAGGAAAAAGTACGTGGAAACTAGGGAGGTGGTACCATCATTTACTGATTTTTAGTAATTAGTGA
>NW_008474295.1:0-1267 GCF_000622305.1 Nannospalax galili | reverse complement strand
GAGGCTGGATGTCTCAGCGGTCCCGATCTGGCACTGAAGGCCTGGAGGACTCCTGGAGATCTGCTGGTCTGCAGTCTACATTGGGATCCAAAAAGCTGGTTCTACTGTCAGTGGAGGAAAGCCACGACAGCAAGATGAACTCCTTAGAGAAGAGTGGGCAAGCAGCATAAAGCAAAAGTTCTCTTCTCCCGAGACATATTATAGGGGCGCCTCTCAGGAGGTAACACCCACATTTAGGGTAGGTCATCCAGCTTCAAGTAATCCAGTCAAGAAGGTCTCTCTCATTTCGGTTAATGCTAGATCCAGTCAAGTTGACACGTAGGATCAATCATCACAGTGAGGAATCATCTTGCTCTCTCTGAGCAATTGCTTTCATAGTGTGGATTCTAAAACGAATCATGTTTTCTAGTTTTATCGCTGGGAGAGGTTGGATTTGAAGGCAATTTCTGCTAGTATGAGACAAATGCCCAAAACAACTTCAAAGAAGGAAAGTTTTCTTGTGGTTTATGGTTTCAGAGATTTTATCCATCTGCACCTGGATCTCTATGAAGCTTTGGGACTGAGGTCAAGAAAAGTGACAGACAATGGAGGATTGCGTCATGGAGGGCAGATGGTATAGGCTGTGTTCGTGGAAGTCAGGAGAGGCACAGTTCACGGAGCTGAGTTCACAGAGGCAGGCTTCATAGAGGTCAGATGATGGAGGTGTCCTTCATGGTGGTAACATGGTAGAGGCATGCTTCTTAGATCAGATGGTGAAGGCTTGTTTCGTGGATGTCAGATGGTAGAGCGGTGCTTAATGGATGGTGGAGGTGTGATTCAGGGACAACAGCAGTCAGAGAGAGGGAAGGTCCTCATTTATCTACTTCTGACTTACCTGGGATCCCAACCAATGGGCTTGTGCTGTCCACATTCAGAGAAGGTCTCCTTCCCTCAGCTGCTGGCACATCTGCCGCCATCTCAGGGACACCTTCACATGCACACCGGGGCCTGTGCTGTACAAACTCCTTAAATGTTTCTTGGCCCTCTAACATGGAAACTCAAATCAAGCACAAGCCTATCCTTTATCAATGTGGCGGGAAAATCCGTGTCCTTACAACATGGTTAATACCCAAATTTAGAAAAAAAGGCCAGAATGATCCCACAGCAAACTAAAAGGGTGTGAATCTTCACCTAAGTCCCAACAGTTTAGTATCCTGGGAAGTTGAATCACAAAATCTCCGCCATAGCTGGACTGCAAGCTTTTCCTCTGAACACAGGTGGGCATTGT
>NW_008474294.1:0-1265 GCF_000622305.1 Nannospalax galili | reverse complement strand
ATATTGGAGCATTGTGATGGCACATTGAGCATGGTGATGACACAATGGAGCGTTGTGATGACACATTGGTGCATTGTGATGGACCCTGAACAATGTGATGTCACAATGCAGCATGATGAATTCATATTCGAGCATGTTGATGGCACATTGGGGCACTGTGATGCCACATTGGAGCACTGTGATGTCACATGAAACATTGTAATGTCACATTAGAGCATTGTGATGACACATTGGGGCTTTGTGATGGCACTATGAGCATTATGATGGCACAATGAAGAATTGTGAAGACATATTGGAACATTGTGATGTCACAGTGGGGCATAGTGAAGATATATTGAAGCATTGTGATGGCACATTGGGGCATCGTGATGGCACATTGAACATTGTGATGACACATTGAAGCATTGTAATGGCACTTAGAATTGTGATGCCACATTGGGGCATTGTGAGGGGAAATGAGTATTGTGATGGCACACTAAGTACTGTGATGTCACTTTGGAGCATTGTGCTGACACATTGGAGAATTGTGATATCACATGGGCCATATTGAAAACAGATTAGTGCATTGTTGTGACACATTGGTGCAGTGGTATGACACACTGAGCATTGAGGTGACACATGAAACATTGTAATAGCACATTGGAGCACTGCAATGACTGATTGGGGCATTGTGATATCACACTGAGAATTGTGATGACACATTGGGTATTGTGATGGCACAATGGAAATTTGAGGACATATTGAAATATTATGATTACATATTGGATCATTGTGATGGCATGTTGAACATTGGTGTGGTAGACTGGGGCATTGTGATGTCACATTGGGCATTATGATGATACATTGCACCATTGTGATAACACATTGTCATCACAAAGCTCAGTGTACCATCACAAAGCATCAATGCATCATCAGAATGCTCCACTGTGTCACCACTATCCTCAATGTGCTACCACAGTGCTCAATGTCCATTCTCAATGCATCAATGTGTCAATACTCACTGTGACATCATAATACCTGAATCTGTCATCACAGTGCTCCAACGTGCTATTTCAATGTTTCTTGTATCACCACAATGCTCACTGTACCATAACAATGCACCAACGTGTATCAAAACGCTCTAGTGTGTCATCACAATGCTCCAATTTGTCATCACAATGATCCAAAGTGACATCACAGTGCTCAGGTGTGATCAAAATGTTCCAATGTGTCATACAATGTTCAATGTACCATCACAATGCCCTAATGTGTGATCACAATGCTCC
>NW_008474293.1:0-1266 GCF_000622305.1 Nannospalax galili | reverse complement strand
AAAAAAAAAACAAAAAAAAAAAACAGGAGGAAGGATAGAAAGAAGGAGGAGGGAGGAAGTAAGGGAAGAAGAGATGAAGGGAAAGATAAATTTACTTTCATCAGTATTGTGTTTTTAAATTGTCATAAATACTATCAAAAAATACCAGAGGCTGAAGAAAAGGAATGGGAATGGAAGAAGAGAAATCTTGAACAAATGGTACAGTGTTTCAGTCAGACAAGAGGAACGCATTTTGATGAGCTATTGCACGGCCCAATGAGTATATTAATAAGAATGTAATGTAGGGATTGGAAAGATGGCTCAATGGATAAGAACACTGCCTGCTCTTTCAGAGTAGCTGGGTTCAGTTTCCAGTATCCACATGGTGGTTACAGTGCTCTGTAATGCCAGTTCTAGGGGATTCAACACCTTCGTTTGGCCTCCATGGGCATTGCATTCATGGGTACACTTACATACATGCAGACAAAATACTCTGATGCATAATAATTAATGCAATGATATAAAGAGGAAAGGGTAATAACTGAGTAAGAAGGGTTAAATGGGGTGGGGAATGGAAGGGCATGGCAGAGGAGGGAGTGTGAGGAGGAATAAGCAACACCCTCCCGAACTTCATGGTAAGTCCCTATGGCTGAAGACATATACCTGAGCTGTAGAACAAACAAGGAGAAATCAAGGTGGTGCTGGCTTCAAAGCCTCATCTCTACTGGCTAGCTTTCATAGGGCTAGAAGGTGCTATGTATGGTATCTGAAGAGAAAATTAATCACCAGTCTTACCCACCTGTGAACCTGCATGCTTCAACAACAACTGGCCTGGCAAGATGCCCAGTGCTGCAATAGTGGCACCAATATTATGGGAGTATCCAATAACTTTCTAATTGGATTTAAGTGGTCTACTTCATAGGTTGAATCCCATACCTGAAATTGATATCAAACTTAGGAACCTGAGACTAGACAGGTCATGGACCATAGGGGAGAGCCTAATATTCTGCTAAATATATATATAGTATTTAACTGACTACTAATGATTTATCGTTATGCCCATAGATTAATGCATCTCTCAGTTTTCAGAAGAGAAGCTTCATTGTGCAGCAGATGGTGATTAACACAGAAAACTGGAACTGGCCAATGTACAGAGAATAACAGGCTATAGACTGCTTATTCCTGAATAGACACCTATATCAACTTCTGCATCCCAAGGCTTAAGGATCATTGCACAGAGGGGGCAGAAAGATTATAAGAGCTAGAGGTGGTGGATGACCACAAGGA
>NW_008474292.1:0-1266 GCF_000622305.1 Nannospalax galili | reverse complement strand
AATCCCAAGAGTAGGATTTTAAAATCCGGCTGTATGACATTTATTCTGTCTTGCAAATCCTTGAGTTAACTTGGTTTTAGTATTTCATCCCATCACTTATTGTTTTTTTAATTCGTATATTTAATATATGACCTTAATTTTAAATGCAGATAAATACTCAAGACTTGAGGGTCACTGAACATAGAAACAACAGGTCTGACATTCAGGATGTTGGAGCCACAGCACCTCTGTGCCCCTTCATTCGCCACACAGGACTTGCTGGACCCTGTTGTATTTTGTTATCATCCTGAACAACATTCCTGCTGGGTGTGCTCTATTCTGTCTAATCCACCCAGAGGGGGCAAAGCCTGCTCCCAGAGATATCTGTACAAATGCACATGAAAACAAATCATGTTCTAGGTCAAGATATCCCAATGTGTTTCAGTCCAAGCACTTTACTGCAGCACAGGAGACTGCACAACAGGTTGGCGGTTCTTGTCGGCCAGTTTTCCTTTGCAACACCTGAATGGCCAGGGTGTGCCAGGTTCTCACATGGACTAAATTCGCCCCTTTGTTCCCCTCCTGAACTTTGACTCCTCTGCTCATACCCATCCTCCTCCTTCCCAAAAGTTATTCTCATCATCTGTGCTCCCTAAAGGTTTGGGCACAACTCACTTTCATCCCTAAGAAGCCATGAAGTTTCAGGTGGGGATGAGGCCTCATCCACCTGGTGTTCATGGGAAGTGGAATGATGTCAGCTGACTGCCTCGTACGGTTTTATTGCGTGGATGAATGAACTAGTCTTTAATGTGTTTTCCTGTCTTTTAAAATACTTTTACATAGCAACAAAACCTGATCATGGAAATCATGTCTCCTTCAATAAAGAGTAATTAGAAGAGTCTGGGGAGATGGCTGAACATCTAAGGGCACTTGTTGCTCTTTCAGAGGACCCAGTTCAGTTCCCAGCACCGTATCAGGTGGCTCACACCTGCCTGTACCTCCAGCTCCAGGGGATCTGATGCCCTCTTCTGAGCCCTTTGGGCACTGCACGCTTGTGCACACATACCCACAACCATAAATAAATAATAATAATAATAAAAAGAAGATTGACGGGAAGAGCCATGAAAGCATGCATTTGCTACAGAGACCGAGGAAGGAAACACTCAGTAAACTCACATTTTTTATATACTTTCACAGGGCTGAGCGGCCACCCTGTGTGACAGAAGAAAATGCCCTGTAGAATGCAATAGAAACTTTTTATCAAGAGAAGCTGTGTTTACAGGTCAT
>NW_008474291.1:0-1266 GCF_000622305.1 Nannospalax galili | reverse complement strand
AAAAAAAGTAAACATTTCCACCCTGAAAATTGGTTGTAACTTTTTGTTCTATAAATGATGCTAAACTTATTTGCAGTTTCATTTCCTAGGGTTTCATTTAACTGTAATCCACCAGAGCCCACAAACACTAAATGTTACACTGTAGAAATAAACAATCCATTAAAATTAAATATTTTATTAAAGTATATTGCTTATTATAATTGCTCTATGTTATCATTAGTTAGTGTTGCTACTATTTTAGTGTGCCTAATATATACAATAAACCTTACCATAGGTATTTAAATATAGGAAAATATACTGCAGTTCCAAATAACTATGGTTTTAGGCATCCACTAGGGATCTTGTAACACGTGCCTTGTGGATAAGGGGAATGTCTGTAGTACATGTACCTGTAACTTAGCTTTCTACATTGTAACCACAGTGTAATAATCACACAACTGTTGATGTTGGTGCAGTACCATTCATTAATCAACAATACTTTTAGAAATTTCACCAATTTTCCCACAATGCCCCTTTCCTTTCTGGTGTTCACTCTAGAATTGTACATTACACTTACTTCTTACTGTGTCTCCTTAGTCTATGACCAATCCGTAGTCTCTGTTTCCAAGCATTTTTCTTTTTGCAGTATTACTGCTCAGTTATTCTGTGGAATCCCTCTCTCTCTCTGGCTTCAGTATTCCCTTTAGAAGGAAGTTTTGCATCTTGGACAAGCACATTGTGAAACGATGCCTTCTTCTCAGAGCTTGACACCTGGATACACACTGGTGTTCCACAACTGGCGGTGTTGAGCTGGCTCACTTGGCCAAGGTGGTTCTTGGCAGATATCGGCCAGTGTTATTCACTGCTTCCCCCTTTGTAACAATCACATAGCCAGAGATGATACTGTAAGGTCACACACACATATACCTGTTTCAGATGGTGTTTGGGGCCAAGCTTTGTCCTCCTTCAGTGGATTTCCAGATTTTTAAGATCCATTTCAACCCCTGCTGATATTTTCTTGCTTTCTACCATATGAGAAGAAAGGAGGAAATACATTTTTTTCCCTGGTTTATTTTCTATTTTTTTTCTTTTCAATGTTCAGTCCAGATAAACCTAGAACACTAAGCTTCTGAACTCAGAACTGGTTATCTTTCTTACAAAATCCCAAAATATCTAATTTTATGCCATGTGGTCAGTGTCCTCTGCTTGAGGAGTTGGGTGGGTAATTGCATACACCCCCCCTCCCCGACTCATCTCAGAGCACTTTTTTTTTTTTTTTTTTTTTTT
>NW_008474290.1:0-1265 GCF_000622305.1 Nannospalax galili | reverse complement strand
ACCCTTTCCTCCCCAATTTGGTAGTGGTCAGAGTGTTTTGTCACAGCAATAGAGAAACAAACTAAGATGCCCTCTAAGGCTCAGGGACTTGCAGAAAAGGTTGGTGGAAAGAATGTAAGAGTTGGAGGAATGGGTGGAGTGTTAACTGGAAATATCCTCTGACCACTGTATTGGCAAGGTGTAGTCACACCTCCTTCCTACACTCATCAAGAAGTTGAGGGAAGAGTCAGTTGCCCCTCCCACTCAGTCAGTTGACTTTAGCTGCATGTGGGGTGAAGGGCAAAGGATATATAAGCTGAGAATGCCAAGAGGCACCTCTCTCACCATTTTGTGCTGCCACTGGGGAGTCACAAGATCTGTATTTGAATGTGGACTCAACAGTGCAGCCATAAATACGGGGCACTCACTCTTCTGTAAATAAACCCCTACCCTATGCTCTGTTAAAATATAATAATAGTAAATAAAATATTAACAAAAGAAATCACAATCTCCACAAAACAATACTTGAAGCATTAAAATTATCACATAAAAAGTTAATTTTTGTGATCTCAGTTGTGACTTGTTGGGAGTCATTTTTGGTCCTTAAGATAACAATGAGGACTGTTGAACCGCTGTATGCACAGTAGGAATTACATGCACAGGAAATAAAGCTGAATGCTTAGCATATCTTTTCTGGGCATTTTAAGCCTCTCTATTTAATGAAGATGAAGAAGGATTGTTTCCCTCCTCTAGATAAGAGTTGAGAAACTGCATAGGAAAAGCCTGTTTACAAACTGGCATCAAATTCAAATAGGAGAGGAAATTGAACAGCTTCCCAGCTTTCTTGTACATGTGTGTTCCTGTGTGTGTAGGTACATGTGTGTTTGTGCACCCTCTTGTAGAAACCAGAGAACTACCTTGGTGTTCTTCCTCGGGACATGTCCACCTTGTTTTTCTAGGCAGTTTCTTACTGTCATAGAACTCATTGATGAGCTTAGGCTGGCTGGGTAGGGAACTCCTGGGATCTGCCTGTCTTCACCTCCCCAGTGCCTAGGATCACAAGCATAAGCAACCATGTTCAGCTTTTTAAGTGGGTGCTTGGGGGGGCATCAAACTTAGATCCTCATGCTTGATCAGTAAGCACTTTATCAACTGAACCATCTCCTCAGCCCCTTCCCAGCTTTCTTAGTAGGGTTTGTGAAAGGACTTATTTATTCAATGATTTCTCAATCATAAAACATAAACTATTAACTCTTATGAGTCAAAGCCTGCATGACACAATGGAG
>NW_008474289.1:0-1258 GCF_000622305.1 Nannospalax galili | reverse complement strand
GTGTGTGTGTGTGTGTGTGTGTGTGTGCGTGTGTGTGTATGTGTGTATGGATTTATTAGATTAGCTTACAGGATAGAGTCCGAGTAGTCGAACAATGGTTGCACCACCCTGGAGAGGCAGAGAATCCTGGTAGTTGCTCAGTCCAGTAGATAAATAAAACCTTCTCCCGTAGGTGTTTCTGTCAGGATTTTCTTGCAGTAATGAAAAGGTACTGAAGACATTATCTGTGTCTTGGAACCAGAATAATGATAAATCAATGACTTGCATATCTCACCTGTTGCTCATGTGCCCAGCACAGTCTCCACAGGAAATTCTCTGGTATGAATGGAAGACCTAGCACAGGGAGGTGGTGGAGATCACACTGGATTGCAATCTATTGGATGCAGAGAACAGGAATGCTTGAATTTAAGACTTGGAATTAGTCTATCTAAAGGTAGATGAATAGAGAAATAAGAAGATTCTCCTACTATGATGAATAGCTCAGTGGAAATGGCGACCAAGGGAGGCTCAAGATCCCTTCTGAATGAAGAAAGTAAAGTGAGTTTAGGGGTGATGGTAAGAATAATGTGTTTGATATAGAAAATCCCAGTGACAGCTCACGAGCTCTTATAACTCACCAGAACAAGTTACATTGTTCCTTGGACACCTGTCCCACTCATTTGTATACTCTTCAACTTGCAGCTTATCTTAAGATTTCAACTGCTAGGCATGATGATGCAACAGAAATCCAAAGACTGCTTTAGGCTTTGGGGTTTCCACAAAGGTAGAATCCTAGACTGCTTTGTTTCACTGTTTCAGAATGTAAAACTTTTTTCCTAATGTGTCTTTTGATATGAAAACTCCTGTAAACTTGTAGCAGTTGACTTGGATCTGGGTGTTGGCTGCACATTCATCTCTGAAAGGGTACAGAGCATCTGTTTTGTGACCTGCTGAAGTCGGGAGAGATTTACAAGTCTTGGGAAATTATTGAGGGTCAATTTTTGCCACTTCTGTCTTCTTTCCATTGCTTCAGATTTTGCTGGTCTATTTTCAGAGCTGTCATCCATTTTCCATGTGTCTTCACCTGAGTGCAACAGGAGCCCCCACCCTCCCAGAGCCTTTACTGATGTTTTTTTAATCATGTTTTTGATTCTCTTTCAAAGAGATTCTGAGAATCATCCTCATTTTTATTAATTCAAGTGGAGGTTCCACTTGCTGTTATTTTATGTAATGCATGATAAAAATACTCTATCACTTTCTTAATTCAAAACTAGACCTC
>NW_008474288.1:0-1266 GCF_000622305.1 Nannospalax galili | reverse complement strand
AAATTTTATCTGTGTAACCACAATGTATTGAAAGAGACACAAAAAAATCAGAGAATCCTCTAAAGGACTATGAAGAAGATTATGTAAGACAGGAGCACCCATTGATCCTTCATTGTTAGAAAACTGAGACTTGTGCCTTGTGTTTTAGTGACTTATTTTATTAGAAAATTATTTTCTGCTCAAAATAACTAGTAGCTGTTAGTCTTTCTTGACAACACCCCCCACTGAAGTACATAAGGAAACTTATTTATAATCAAGTACTATATAAATGAATGCCACAAGCATAGTGGCCTGAGGAATACATCATCTGTATCAAGAGATAAGAGGATTAGGTCATATGGCCTCTTGGAGTTTTGTCCAGTACTCAGAAAAATTTGCTGCATGGTTACATGGATTCACATGATAAATTTTTATTTCCTCTAGAATTTAGGCATGACAAAGAAAAAAGAAATTTAAGTGTTTATCTGGTTTGGTAGGATGATATAAAAGTGCTTTTAAGAGAATTCTTTCCACATGTATTTTTCCAGACATCAATTTCAGATTGTCAGTTGTACATAATCTATACCTTTGATGCCCTCATCACTAAAAATACAATGACTCAAGAGGGCTTCTAGGAAAACTCTGAGTGATGTATTTCAAGTTGACAGAGACAGTAAGTTAGGTAATTGTACTACATGGCCCATGAAAGTTTTACTTCATTTCATTCCCATCATCCATTACCTGGTTTTTCTCATTGCATTTGTAACCACCACAACTCTTCCCATATTTTTCAGGATGTTAGAGTTAGGTAAACTCATTCAGTATGGCTATGTCTTGTGCTCTATATTATTAGGTTGATTATCTATCTGTAGAAAATACAATATATACTAAACTGCAATTAAGATTCTGCCAACAGAATAGGATACAAGGAACGATGGGGCTAGGAATACACATATAGGAAAATGATGATTGTGGAATATGGAATACAGCCCAATGTGAAGGGCCAGAAGACAAGGGAGTGGTGAATAGACTATGAGAAGCAGAGTTCAGAATTCCTAGACGTATGAAGTGATATATAGAGCATGGAGCCTCTCTTGCTGAAGACAAGCTTTAGATAGGACCCAAGAATGAAAGCTGATGAAAGTAGTTCTTTGACTTTCAATTCTTGAACTAATAAAAATTATTTTAATGAAATTCATGATTCTTGCACTTACCTTTTAAAAGAAGACATATTGTAGCCAGGTGTGGTGGCACACACCTTTAATCCTGGCACTCAGGAGGCAGAGG
>NW_008474287.1:0-1264 GCF_000622305.1 Nannospalax galili | reverse complement strand
GACAGAGTGTGGTGGTGCATGTCTTTAATCCCAGCACTCGAGGCAAGAGGCAGGTATATCTCTGGACTACCTAGCAAGTTCTGTGTCAGCCACAGCTACATAGTGAGACCCTTTTCAAAAACAAAACAAACCCTACAAAGCAATGGGATATTGAGAGTGAAGAGGGGGGGTATCTGGTCTGACTTAATGGAAAAAAAATTGTAGGTTTTAATGAGCAAGATGCTGAATTCTCTTTGTTTCATAACAGCTTTCATCTGTATGAAGAAATAGTCATCTAGCCCTTTCTAATGAGTGATTCTTCCTATTTCCCTTCCAGACTCTTCCAAGGTGGTCATATGTGATTTAACTTTGAATGGTTAAAAGAGGTGATATAATGGGTATACAAAAGTCTTGTGGTGACATTGCATTTTTGTCTTAAGATTTATACATGAGGTTGGGAAGATGGTTTCTGTGTTTCTTGGCTTCAACTTTTCTATCAGTGTGTAATTTATAAAACATTGTAGATGCTACTGGATGCTTCTTGTTGTTCTTTATGCTCCAGTGTAAGTAACATCAGAACCATCTGTTCCTGGCTGTATTCATCTATCAGATCTCTACTTGGTACCTATCTTGGGAATGACAGTTTGACACAGCACAGAGGGACTCGAGTCTGTGACTCTACACAGCCTTTTTCTGGACCCTATTTCTTAGCTGAAATAGGAAGACAGGCAAGTTCAGTTGGCAGAGCAGACATGGCCTCATTAGCTGTGAGGGTCGTTTGCCTTGCATTCTTGAGGCATGATGTAACATGGCTTTTCATGACTCACTCTGGATGATTTGTGAAGAGCAAGCCGTGGCAGGGCACAGGTAGAGGAAGGAAGGAGGCTTCAGGCATACCCAAGGGAGAAATGATAATATCTTCCTTGAAAGAGTAGCAGCACGTTTGGGGAGAAGGGAGTATATTTGACTCAAAGGTGAACTCAGTGGATCTGGGTAAGTAATTAGCTGAGGTGCATAAGAAAACCTGGTGAGAATTCCTTACAGGTGGAAAAAGCCTTGAAGGAATTTCTTGTAACTATTCTTCATAACCTATGTGTTTAATGCATGCATTCTTTTTGTGTTCAGGATTGAACCCAAGGGCCTCACATATGCTAGTCAAACGTTCTGCCATTGGGCTACATCCCCAGCCATGCATTGCTTTTATATGTGTCAGTATCTTTTAAAATATGATAAAAGAGGGGCTGGAGAGATAGCTCAGCAGTTAAGAACACTGGTTGTTCTTGCA
>NW_008474286.1:0-1264 GCF_000622305.1 Nannospalax galili | reverse complement strand
AAACCCTTTTTCCCTATTTTTTGTTTACAATTTTCACCATAAAATTCCAGTTAAAATCAAGTAGCCGAGCTATGGCATAGCTTGAAGGCTGGACTAACTGAAACTTTATCTATTGTAATAACTAGTCTACTCATCCTCAAACAAAGCCTCAAGACATGGATAAAATGCAGGCAAGGTCTTTTCCAGACTGTAATGTGCATGGTCTTTAGTTTGGCCCCTGATAGAGACTTTATTCCTGTCTGCAATCCCATGAGTGCAGTTTCTGCTCTGGACTCCAACCAATGCTCTGACTTTCTAAACTCTACCACAATCACCCATCAAGCTCTGCTTAAAACATTCTAAGTTTTCTCTAGTCAGGATTTCCAGCCTTCTGCAAATTCTTCCTACAAACAGCTCCAAAACTTCTGAACCACATCAAGAATAGTCACAGCAATGACCCCTCTCTTGATACAAATTTTATGCATTAGCCATTTGTTCCATCACTGTATTTAACATCTGATCCAAAAGTACAAATCTGAAGTAATCTTCTGTGTTGTTGATCTCTGGTTCAGGGTTTTCCTTTATGCATGAAAACAACTCTCTCCGACTCATTGTTTTTTACAATATTATTTAGTCAAATCTTTTTTTCCAGGTCTCTGTCTCCAAATATTTATTGACAAGTGGTATAATATTCTCATCTTTGGAGAATGTGGGTTTTGGATGTGCATTCTGTGTTCATGACTGCCATTTTAAGTTGGCCAAAACACCAAGGCACGTTTCTGGAGGTTTCACTATGATGGCAAATATTACAATGGAAATTGCACTTGATCAACTGTAAACAGAACCCTCTTTCAACCTCTTTGGAGGTGGGCACAGCTGCTGGAGCAAAGATGTCCTCTCTCTGGCTGGAGTGGCTGCCACCACTGCCACACTTCTGTCTCCTTCTGTTGGTCCAGTGCTCGCAGCTGTTCAGGAGTCACGTCTAGAACCTGTTTCTGGTTTGATTAAATTCCCGATTCTGCTATCCAAGGCTTTTTGCAAGAATATTCTGTCTTCCCTATGAAAGTTGCTGCCTGGAACTTTAGTGTTTAAGTGCTAAAGGACCTTGGTGAGTCCACTACTTGCTTGTTGATGCTCTTTTAAAACTTGTTTTCAGGACAAGCATGGTGGTGCATGCCTTTAAGCCCAGCACTAGGGAGGCAGAGGCAGAGGCAGGTGGATCGCTGAGTTCAAGGCTACCCTGGTCTACATAGTGAGTTCCAGGTCAGCTGGGGCTACAGGGAGA